>NC_051291.1:6148646-6448646 GCF_015220745.1 Sebastes umbrosus
ATATTATTGCAGTATTTGGCAGCTGACAGTCGTGTTGTTGTTGCTGGTTGGTCACCTGTCAAGAGATCATTTAGGCGTATGAAAAGCGTATAAAAAGGTGTTAAAATCATTTCATGGTGTGTACAGAGAGAAAGCAGGCTGGTGTGTGTTTAAAGCTCTTTGAAAGAGAGGTCTTTCTCTGTCATTCAGGGGAGGATTTTCCTCTCTGAATACAAGCGAGTTGAAAAAATGCAGAGAATGTGGTTTGTTTTCTGCCTGACTGGTGGTGACCCACAGTAGGCTACAGGCTGTATATGCTTCACAGGGTGGACACCACATTTTCTGAGGAGGAGCCCCCCTGTAAAGGGAATCCTATTAAATGTGTCACCTGCATCAAATGGAAAGAAAGGTCACGTTACATTTTTTTTACTATGAAGAGGTTGTTTCATACATATTTGAATGCTTCGTATAGAGCAGGGGTCAGCAACCTTTACTATCAAAAGAGCCATTTTAGGCAAAGAGAAAATAACACGTAATATAACGAGAATAAAGTCATAACTTTACGAGAAAAAAAGTCGTAATATTACGAGAATAAAGTCATAATTTTACGAGAAAAAAGTCGTAATATTACGAGAATAAAGTCATAATTTTACAAGAAAAAAGTCGTAATATTACGAGAATAAAGTCATAACTTTACGAAAAGAAATTTGTAATATTGCGAGAATAAAGTCATAACTTTACGAGAAAAAAAGTCGTAATATTACGAGAATAAAGTCATAACTTTACGAGAAAAAAAGAAAATAACACGTAAAATTACTACTTTATAATATTATGACTTTATTCTCATAATCTTAGATTTATTTTTTTTCCTCAATGTGGCCCTAATACTCTGTCGTATCGTCTTACCATAGACCTACAACAATGATAAATAAAAATGAAAATGTAAACAAAAAAAACTGTTATTCATTTCTACTAATTTAAAAAAAACAAAACACAGGGAGCCACTGGAGAGGAGCTAATGAGCCGCATGTGGCTCCGGAGACGCAGGTTGCTTAGAGACCCCTGGCATAGAGAAATAAATGCAATGTTAAAAATGAGCAGGTGTACATTATAGTGTCACACCCCTGAAGCTGCCACTGGCATTGTTAAACAGGTTGCAGTGTATTGGAGTTTGATAAATTATCTTTCATAGGAGACTGTGCAGTGTGCCTGTCTATCTATCTAATGATATGTAAATGTGTCTTCCCTGCAGTCATTCAAATGTCTAACAGAAATCTTCCTGTGAAACTTCTACTGAATCTAGAAAAACATGTTCCTTCCCTGAGGGTTGAACAGATACTCAAAGGCAATTACTTAAATTGAAACCGAAACTGTCTTTGCTTGGTGCGTCAGTGCTTTGTTGTTGTTTTGATTGTTTGTTTGTTTTTGTCATCAAGCATGATGTCTCAAACGCCGCTGGTTGGATTTTTTGATGATATTTGAAGAGTTGAGACACGCTGGCGTTGTGTTTTTCATTAACACACAATCCTGACAATTTTTCATTGAGGCAGTAATATTGTTTTTTAAGTAGGGCTGCAATTAACGATTATTTTCATTGTCGATTATTATTTTCTCGATTAATCAGTTAGTCGTTTGATCTATAAAATGTCAGAAATAGGTGAAAAATGTCGATCGGTGTTTCCTAAAGCACAACATGACGTCCTCAATTTTTCCACAACTCAAAAGATATTCAGTTTACTGAAAGAAGAAGCTGGAATCAGAGCATTTTGACTTAAAAAATTACTCCAACTGATTAATTGATTATCAAAATATTTGACTATTAATTTAATAATTTAAATAATTAATTGACAACTAATCTATTAATCGTTCCAGCTCTAGTTTTTAGCTTTTTACACATTAGGTGGAATCGACTTTAAACATGCCACATGAATCCATATCCTTTTCAATTTCCAGTAAGTGGTTTGATAAGAGTGCTGTACAATTAGGCCTTAAGTGTATAGTATATTTTGGCACTATTCAAAGATCAAACTTTATGTGATGTTGTTGGTAGCCTACTAGTCCAAGAGGAGTGGACAGAAAACGTCCCTCAGATACTGTAGTTACTGTAAGGTTTTAGTACCATCATCTCCTTAGTAACAGAGAGACAATGTCATCTCCCAGCAGAATATATGAACACGTCGGGCAGACTTTGCTAATGTCTGAGTCACCCGGCTCCCCAGCCCCCGGGAGTGTTTTGGTGGCTATCCTCCCACATTCAGAGAGTACAGAATGCCATGGTTACAGCCAGCCAGGTGTGTGTGCGTGCATACATGTTTGTGTGAGCTTATAGCATATAAGTTGTGTGTTTGTGCATGTTTCATGTGGACACAAAGGGCAGTGTCACCATGGTTACTACTTTTTTTTAAAGTTTCCCTCTGTGTTGTGTAGGGGGGGTGTTAAGAGTGAGAAATTTCATCGACGAGACAATGGCTTAAGTGAGAGCAATATGAATGAGTGGTCGTTATATCAGATTGAATATAACTAGGGCTGTCAATGGATTCAAATATTTAATCGCGATTAATTGCATCACTGTCCACTGTTTATCACGATTAATCACACATTTTTTTTATCTGTTCAAAATGTACCTTAAAGGGAGTCAAGTATTTAATACTCTTATCAACATGGGAGTGGACAATTATGCTTGCTTTGTGCAAATGTATGTATATATTTATTATTGGAAATCAGTTAACAACACAAAACAATGACAGATATTGTCCAGAAACCCTCACAGGTACTGCATTTAGCATAAAAATATGCTCAAATCATAACATGGCAAACTGCAGCCCAACAGGCAACAACAGCTGTCAGTGTGTCAGTGTGCTGACTTGACTATGACTTGCCCCAAACTGTATGTGATTATCATAAAGTGGGCATGTCTGTAAAACATATTAGAGATCAAATGTCAAAAGTCTGGAGCGTTATTTAGCCTCCTTCACGACAAGCTAGTATGACATAGTTGGTACCAATGGATTCCTTGGGTTTTCTAGTTTCATATGAAACCAGTATCTTCACTCCAGCTTTAAAACTGAGCCCACTTCAACCTAAAAACCGCAAGTTGCGTTAATGCGTTAAAGAAATTATGGGCATTTAAACAAATTTGTGATATTGCGTTATTATCTCATTAACTTTGAGAGCCCTAATTATAATGTGTGTGATGTGGCTGCAATTGTGGTCACTGTCATTCGTAACTGATGTAGGATGAGAGCAAGGAAAAAAAGTTTCCATCTTAACAGGTCCTTTAGTTGAGTGTATCTTACGGAAATGAGTGAAGAAATCTACTCGCTAAATAAGCTAATTTGGCTTGTTTCCAATGCAAATCAGCATTCTTGAAACACTCTGAGTGAACAGTCTGGTTTTTAAGATGTTGACACCTGTTTCGGGAAAAACCGCAGCAGGCAATTTGCCAACAAGTGACATAATCATCTTTTGCTTTCACTTTTAATTTGATATTCATACTTGTTAAGCCTTTTTAAGACACTGAATAGCTTGTTAAAATGAGGGAGAGAGAGAGCAGAAAGCGAGAAAAGAAGAAAGTGGTTGTGAGACTTGGAACAGATGCTCTCATTCCAAGTAGCTCTCCTCGTGTAATTGTTAGTGGTGACATAAGCATTGCAGAAATATTGACAGATCCTCCTCTGAGTCTGCATCTCCAGCTAATTCAGATAATGCTCCGATGCTATGGGGGATATGAAGTAAGAGCCTTGCTGCGACTCAGCAGCAGTGAGCTGGAGACATTTTGCTGATCGATGGGAGAGCCCGAGGTATCAGCTGGGATCGATGCGCTACAGACTCTGCCTGCTGCGCCGTACAAAAGCTAGCAGTGCCCACATGTATAACAGACATATATGTATAGGTCTACATATATAAATGGCTGTACACACACACACACCCATTCGTCACCCTCAATCCAACAGTCACAGAAGAATAAATTACTCCCTGATGCACTTATCAGGGGAGTCTGCTGTGAATGGCCTCCAGTCCAAATATTCCATTATGTTATTGATCGGGCCAGCACCCGGGTTGTTATCTGTGTTTTCACGCTCAAACACTCACACAAAAGCAAAACTACTCATAGTTCAAATGAGTGACGTGCTTAGAATATTTCTTGGTGTTTTAAGTTGAGTCAAGTTACTATTGTATGGTGTAGTGAGTTAGCACGCTGGGGCTGATGCCTTCCTGTTATTGTTTCTTGGGTGGCTGCATGGTGCTGTAATTTAATGTGTGTTTCCTATTATGTCTGTTTGTCTATCAAACCGCAGTTCTGTTTTGGTACCAACCACAATGTGTTTTTAGCACCGAAAGTGTGAGAGTGTTTGCATCAAATACCTGGTGAGATTCATGGCCTTGTGTACTCATTAATCAGATATTTAAAATTAGATTGAAATATAAGTTGTAGAAAAGCATCTACATGAACATCTTTATATTCTTGAAAGTAAGGCATCAAAGACATTTTGATACACATTGTCGGTACTAAAGCTCAAGTATCAGCACTAGTATTGAAAAATTGGAAACAATACCCAGTGATAAGAATAAAATGGACACCCAACTTTTTGTTGCTAACAATTATTTAAACTAATCTGTGCAGCCCTGTCTCCTAAAAATTACGTTCCCATACAACTAAATTGCGTTCTCAATCACGCTTTGACGGAAACGTATTTTGTCACGGATTACGTTTGTCTTCGACGTATCACTAATACCTTTATTAAGTCTGCGGACGGCTGCAGCGAGTGACGTAGTACAACGAGCAACGCGCAGAGCAGGTGAAGTAGTATATCGAGTGACCATTAATCAAAGTTATGTCGAATAATAACGTTATTGAATAATAACGGGTATAACAAGTGAGAAAGTCAACCTCTGGCGGCCGGGAGCGGAGGTGAATAGGTCCAACAAACACCAGACTTTGTGAAACATAGTCATTTTTGCTTTTTTGTTTTGTTTTGTTTCTATGTTGTAATCATTTTAAGCCAATGATGTTTTTTTTTTTACTAAACCTAACGCAATTTTTTTTATCCCTAAACCTAAAAAAATAGTTTTGTTGCATATTTGTTTTTGTTCCAATTTACAATGTCAATCACATGTTTAAAACAGTTTAAAACTGCGACTGTAATCTAGGAGAAAAGAACCCTCAAAACGTATTTTGGTATGCAGTTTAGTTGTATGGATGGACGTCATTGTGTGGGAGACAGGGCTGGTCTGTGCTGTGTTGTGAAAGAGAGAATGTCAGCTGACATATTTGTCTCCAGAGGAAAATTGCTCCATGCTGGACAATTGGCCGCTGTTTAGTGTATTGTGGGTTTCCACTCAAACACACAAACCAAGGCTGCTAATGTGCTTCATTTCAGGTTCTTTCTGTATTCTTCAGCACAAGCCTTTTTCCTACCAGCATGATAGAAGAGCGAGAAATAACACTTGCACACAAACAAGCTTGCAGCACCAGACGAATGACCCAGGAGAGATAACAAGGGACTAGTTTTGAGTAAGATTGAAACAGTTTTTCTCCCCCAACGTCTTTCAGACAGCTTGACACATCTGTCTCTGACTCTCTCTCTCTCCTTCTCTCTCTTTGTGTCTAGCCATGCATCCCAGCACTGTCAGCAAACATCGTAGCTGTTGACAGTAATAACTCTCCGATTCTCTTTCCCTCTTCTGTCTGCCTTCTCTCTGTTGAGGAGCGATGGAAAAGATACAAAATCCCCCACTCTCTCCTGGATCCAATGTTGCCACAACATATTGGTTGTGGTATAAATGAAAAACAGAGAGGTGTTTTTTTAAGGTTAGAGCTGGCTTTGTCCTGCATGTGTGTGCTAAATATGAACACTTGGGTATGACCGTCTGAGTGAATGTCAAGTCATATTATATCCCCATAATAATAAAATTCCCCAAAAATAATTGGTCTGAAGAAGTCTTAATCATCATACTTTCTGCCAGTAAGTCCATGTGGTTCCTGACTGATTTCAGTAAAGCCCAGTTTGGAAATATGAAAAGAGGCCAAATTTGAAAACGAGGTCATATTTGTGCAGGCCTGAAGGCTGGGACACGCGACTGCTGTGATCCTAATGGATTCACTCAAAAAATGTGTCATCGTATCAGCTTCAAACTACAAATAGTCCTGCGGCTTTGGGTATTTCTTGTCTTTCCAAATATGAGTTAAAATGGCCATTACATAACAGTAGTTTAGGCTCATCTCTTGGGACAACTTGATGTTTTCCCTCAGCGATAATGTTCAATCGTTTGACGTGGATTTGATGCGAGTACATTACAAGATGTCTGGTTTATTTAAGGACAAATAGTTTGCAGAAGAACGATTTTGAATCATGTATCTGTTACTTAAAGGGTGGGTCCATCTGCTTTCTGTTCCATTTTTATCCAAATGGAAACGTCCACTCAGCCGTTGCAAAAAGCAGTGATGTAGGTTCCCAAAGTAAGCTAATTGAAGCTAATCAATAAGGTTATAAATAATGTGAACGCTACAGCTAGCTGAGTCAGTGGCTGTGGACGGAAGCAGCAGAAAAATGTACTTTAGCCACCTAAAAAAAATCAATATCAGTTTAAGTGTATGCTATATTTAGAATATTTTCATAGCTTTACCTCGCCATCAGACAGCCCATTCCCGATGGGGAACTACAGCCACTATTATTGTTGTCTTTATAGCCACCAGACCAGACTCCATTCACAAAAACAGTCATTTTATTGCCTGAAATCTGCTTTGAAAACACAGCTAGTCTGGTCGTTTAATCAGGGAATGTAGTTAACTATGTATAGGGACCAAGAACCAGCAGTACTCTAGGTCCAGACAACCAATATTAAGATAAAAGTGTGACGTACTGTTGGAGAATATTTGAAGAGAAGGAGGTAAAACTAGTTTTCCTCTCATTCTTTTAAGAGCGTTGTATGGGAGCTAGATGTGTATCTGTGTGTTTGTACTTCTGTGGCTGTGGAGTATTTGTTTGAAGTACAGTACACAAACCGTAGCCCATTTCAACCGTGTTTTGCTTATTGGGGATCTCCCTTGTTTTGTGGTATTTCTAAATAGCGTTTGTTTGCCAGAAGAGTTTGGTCAGATGGCAATCTCAGCTCTCGAAAGAGCACAGTTGTACTTTCTAAGAAAAACCCGCATGGTAGCCATTATCAACAACACAACCAGTTCTGCCTAAGCCAGTGCTCAGTGTGGGTTGTAGTCCACTGTAGATTTGTAAGGCTGATATAATGCCAATAATTAAACCATGGAACTTTTGATAAAAAGATTTACATTACATTCTAGTCCAAAAGTCCAAAACTCTTTCCGCAAAAAAACAAAACATCAACAACAGAAAAACATATTGAGTTTTCCATTGACTGCAATGCATTTTGGTCTCTATATTTGCTTTGGAGCAAAGTTATTCATTGTTCAAGGAAGTTAGAGAGAACACAAATAACTACAAAATAAATACAAGATAAGAGACAGTATGCTAGTGTTAGTTTTGTCTGCTATGTTTTTATTTAGTCTTAGTCCTTTGTCAAATGTCCTTGTTAGTTTTCATCATATTTAGTCAAACTCATCCTGTTTTTTAGTCAAATTTTAGTTTTAAATTTTAGTTTTATTTGACTAAAAGTCTGGGCATTTTGGTCTTATTTTAGTCAAAGAAAACCAGAACTATCTGAGTATACTTTTAGTGAGGCTGTCAGTCGATTAAAATATTTAATCATGATTAATTGCATGATTGTTCATAGTTAATAGCTATTAATCACATTTTTATCTGTTCAAAATGTACCTTATAGGGAGATCTGTCAAGTATTTAATACTTTATCACCATGGGAGTGGGCAAATATGCAAATTTATGCAAATTTATGTATATGTTTGTTATTGGAAATCAATTAACAACACAAAACAATGACCAATATTGTCTAGAAACAGTATGCTCAAATCATAACATGGCACATTTTTAGTAAATGAAAACTGTTAACATTTTTATCTTTTTTAGTCATCAGATTATATTGAACATTTTAGCCAAGTTTTTTATTTTTTAAACTACATTTTATTCTCATCTTTTTACGTCAAAATTCTTGCATATTGATATAGCCACAATTAGTGTTGAATGACGTCGGGGCCGTCTTGTCATCATCTCGTCTTAGTTATGGGAAAAAAAAGTTGTTGACAAACATATTTAGTTGTAGTTTTCATCAATGATCAGTGCAATATGTAAACAGTGATTTGGTTGAATCTCACGTCGAGGGAAAACACTCGAGGTTATTGGGACACAGCCAAGAAAAGGAGGAAAAGTAGGTCTGGTAAATGTAGGTTGTGTAAGGCTGGATCTTACAGAACAACAGATGCAGACTTTGGACTATTGAGCCGAGATTAAAGGAAAAGCTTGACATTTCAGATTTTATTAAGACTCCGGGCCACTGCTGTAATTATGAATGCATTCTTCTTAGTCGTCTTGAAAAATAATCCCTCAAAGGATTATAGATGTTCAGATTTGAAGTTATGCGGCGTTGTGCTTCTTAGAACTGCTATCGTTGATCATGGAGCCACTGCTGGCGGCAAAGTATTCAGTGTTAAAGTATTTTTTGAAGAGATAACATAAAGCTGAAGATGTGACTCTTAGACTCTTCCTGAGGGTCACATGCTCTACATTGTATATCCAGAGTCCCCTGCGGACTTCACACCATTGATTGTATTGATTCACATTTTAAATGTTGCCATTTCTCTTGTAAAGCAGCTCTTCCACCCTTTATACTTTGCTTGTTAGGGGTGACCACTTACCCTGCAACCCCGCCCCTTAACATCACGAGTCATGCGCGACCCCACGATCTATTTTCAGGTCGCTCACTCCCACTCTCAGTAAGGGAAGTGATTGCGTTGACCTTTTTGGCCCCATAGAACTCAGCATAATGGTTTTTCTCATTGAAGACTCAAGGCTGACAACCATCACTTTGAAGAGAAGACGTGGTCGCCCGCTGTGCGCCGGTTCAATGCCAGCCAAAAAAGCAACAAAAGGAGTGTGTGCGAGTGTGCGTGATGACACGACGGCCGCTAACTTTCCTGTCTGTTTACACGCGGTTCCGAGCAGCAGGGAGCGCAAATGATTTTTGGATGAGAACACAGTGGTGGCGGCAATCAGCGAGACAAAGAAGAAATCCTGTCTGAGCTGCCACAAATTGACGCCATTGTCTTGACTTGTCTTATTTTACCTCTGCTTCTTGAGTGAGGCAGGGTGTGTGTTTTTTGGCTGCTGTCAGAGTGTGTTTATGAGAGTTTTTGTGTGTTCTGTAATCAGGTTTGGGCTTTTCTCTGCAAGTTAAGATTTATGCACTCTGAGGAAATTACTATCGACGTCCTTCCTTCTGTTGTTCCCTCACTGCAGGCGCTTTTTCTACATAAATCACCAGACGGTATGGGCACTGTGTCACAAACTGTGTGTTAAATTGCACTGTAACCACACACATTTTGAGAACATACACACTCGACCACACAGTGATACAATGCCTCCGCTCCGCTCCATGCATCACGCTGTATAGCTGCAGCGAGAAAATGGATTGATAAAGATCTGACGGAGAGGCAAAGCTAGTCATTGGCAAAGGTCAAGGGCTACACACACACACACACACACACACACACACACACAAACCAGATGTGTACCACTCTACTACTACATGCAGAAGCAATAAGCGGAGGGCTAATAGGTGTACACATTGACCTTACTCTCAAGGTTAGACAGCTGTGGTGTTATTTTAAAATGCAGGTGATAAAGCATGAACTCAAGGACACACACACATAAATACACTCCTTTCACATCAGCAACTGAAAGGCACGTTAACATGTTACTCTGTCACGGATATTACTGAGAAGTTAAGACCTTTGCACACCAAGTCTGTATTTTTCTGTCCGATATTGTCGCATTTTTTTAAATAAATATGACCTCAAGTTGTGTCAGTCACGTTTACACACCGAAACTTTCATTCGTCATTAAAGTTTTTGGAACGTATTCGATTTTCTGCGTTTTTTCGCATCCATCAAAATGCAAAAGAGGGTTGTTTGACCACTCAGAGCCACCGTCCGTTTGTAAAAGTCATCATCCAAAATGGCTTAATAAACATTCACTTTGTCTCCCAGCACAAACTACATATATTGAGCATTTTAGTCACTCTAGTTAGGCCAAAATATCACCTTCTTTCTCCCAAGCCATGTTGTTGTCATTGTTAAATTGTTAACTTGAGCATAAGTAAGTTACTTCAGTTTTACAGGTCTTCATGACTTTGCTCACTGTGTGCTGCCGGTGTAGTCCTGATATGACGGGTGCAGCGCAGGACACAGGATTTTTCTTCTAGGGCATTCTTGAGGATATTCCTGGGCAATAAGTGAGCATTGAGATCTATGGACCTCTGGGTTAAACAGGCGTTAAGAGCTCTGCTTAATAGGCCAACAGAGAACGTGCTGAAGTCCTAATTGCAAATGTATTCATCAATAACTACCACGATGTACAGCAGAAAGCCTTAGGGAGCAATTCAGGACTGCATACTACTGACTGCCACATACATAATACACACAGTATGTGCACACGTGCAATTCAATTTAAACACTCATGCTTGCACACACACAGATATTTGTGCTGCTGTGCTTCCCGTCAGTCAGCCAATGACATTTTCAGCACAAGCGCCACACACACATAAAATCCGGTCACATTTGATGCTCTGACATTTCATTTTCACTCTGACGTAGATTGCGTCCCATGAAACACAACACTGTATGAAAACAAATCAAAACATCTCCTATAAATTCTGCCAGCCCAATTACATTTTTTGACAATTTTTGGGTGTGATATCTGGATAGAAATTGGCTATATCTGTTGAGGATTTTTTTCACAAAAGAAAGGCACAGAGCTACACACTGATCTCTCGGATTGTCGGCTCGACACAGATTGAAACTATTTGACAAGTGAGATTCCTTGACATACAGTAAATTACCCTCACAGCCGTGTTTACAGCCAGAGAGGGACAGATAGAGACGGGAGAGAGAGAGACTGGCCAGCCTAATGAAGTCATCTCCATCCCGGTCACATAGCACAGAGGCTGTTTGAATTCCTCCAGGGATGCTGCCTCCCTTTCTGTCTGTCTCCCCCCTCTCTCTCTCTCTCGCTCTCTCTCTCTCTCTCATGTAGAAGCCCTCGGCCTCCGCCTGCACATCCAAGCATGTCTCTGTGTTTCTCTCACATGATGCGCAAACACACACTCGACGTCCTGTTGAGTTCTTTGTACAAAGGCCACAGCATGCAGGAAAGGGGAGCTGTGGAGGGGAGAGAAATACCTCCATCTTCCTCCCTCCCTTTTCCTCTTGCCCTGTGGTAGCCTCACCAAACAGTTATACACACATGCTGACACACTGTCCGTCATTTTGTAACACAACTACTCATACAGACAGACCCGTGCAGACACAATCACAAACCACCCGTGCACACACATACACACCTTACATAGGCACAATTTGGCTGCTTGACAAATACCATCTGAGTATGTTCCATTTATTGTGTGCTGACACTGACATTTTAGAATAAGAATTAGGGCTGTCAATCAATTGAAATACTTAATCGCGCATGATTGTCCATAGTTAATCGCAAATTAATCGCACACTTTTATCTTTTCAAAATGTACCTTAAAGGGAGATTTGTCAAGTATTTAATACTCTTATCAACATGGGAGTGTGCAAATATGCTGCTTTATGCAAATATATGTATATATTTGTTATTAGAAATCAATTAACAACACAAAACAATGACAGCTGTTGTCCAGAAACCCTCACAGGTACTGCATTTAGCATAACAAATATGCTCAAATCATAACATGGCAAACTGCAGCCCAACAGGCAACAACAGCTGTCAGTGTGTCAGTGTGCTGACTTGACTATGACTTGCCCCAAACTGCATGTGATTATCATGAAGTGGGCATGTCTGTAAAGGGGAGACTCGTGGGTACCCATAGAACCCATTTTCATTCACATATCTGGAGGTCAGAGGTCAAGGGACCCCTTTGAAAATGGCCATGACAGGTTTTCCTCACCAAGATTTAGCGTAAGTTTGGAGCGTAATTTAACCTCCTTCATGACAAGCTAGTATGACATGGTTGATACCAATGGATTTCTTAGGTTTTTCTAGTTTCATATGATGCCAGTATCTTCACTCCAGCTTAAAAAAAAAATTCTCAAATTGCGTTAATGCGCTAAAGAAATTAGTGGCACTAAAAATTTTTTTGTATTAACTCATTATTATCACGTTAACTTTGACAGCCCTAATAAGAATATAATGTATGACGGAGAATAAATTATAAAAAACATATTGCACGTCAGAGAAAATAACATCTTTTAGTCATTATCTCAACCCTCAGTCCGTCTCATACTGTATGTAAATCAGCTGAGACAGTTGGCCTTTGTCCAAATTGAGCAGTTAAGAGCATATGAAGGCCAGTGACGTGTTGATGGAGGAAAATATAGGCCAGTTGGACTAAACGGCAGTGAAAGCGGTGACAAAGGCAATTAAGGTAAAATGCCACGCACGCAGATGTGCGGCTGTGTGTTGTCCGCGACTTATGTGTATTTCGTTGCACATGTCTGTGTGTAAATGGATAGTGGCGTGGCATATTTCAGCGTGTGTGTGTGTGTGTGTGTGCTGAGATGTTCTCTTGGCTCTCCCAGCCCTTGTCAAGAAGAATTAGGGCAGCCCTCTTAGAGAAGCAGGGAGAAAATACAAGCTGCTGATGCTCCTCTTCAGTGTCTGTGTGTGTGTGTGTGTGAGAGAGAGAGAGATTGGGGGGGATTGTACAAGCATGTGCTTTTCTTCATGCTCTGTAACAAATGGTCATCAGTAGCAAATTGGATAGATCAGTAAGAATGCAGAGGGAAAGAAGTGATAGAGAAAGAACACAAAGGAGAAAAAGAAGAGCTGCAGGTACTACAGGTAGTATTGTGTGCTCAGCGACCTGTTGAGAACATCTGAGCATGCCCAGTAGTCTCCTCTCGCTCCACACGTTTCCAAGAATATTTCAGGTCTGTTGCTAAGCACGTCTAAACACACACTCTCAGCGAAGAGTCCTGCAGAGAAGTGCATGAAAGGCGAAAGGTGAATAGAACCTCTATTCAAATGTAAATGCACACCAACGTCTTCGATATAAACACCATGTTTAACATCCCAACTGGAGATCACTTGAATTGAAGTCGGAATGTTTAAAATGTGACATGAAAAGGAATTAAAGGATTGTCAAGATATCATCAGATAAAAAGATATATATATATATATGGTAGAGTGTGTAGGATTTGGCTGGATCTAGTGGTGTGGTTGCAGATTGCAACCAACTCAGTACCCCTCTGCTCACTCCTCCCTTTCCTAGACTGCATTAATGTGAGCCGCAGAGTGCAAAACAGTGGTAACGCTGTTCGCCTCGCTCAAAGGCCATTCTTAAGGCCTTTACACACCGGATGAATGACGAATAAAAGCAGCGAAAATGCGAAATACTCGCAGTAAATATTCTATATCTAGGGCTTTTATTGTGAAAGGTAAGAACTGAAGGAGCAGATCTTTGTCAAGGTTGAAACCAGTGATCAAGTTTGCCGTCCTGGTTCGGACTATGGAGCCTCCGTGTTGTTGTTTCATATAAATATGGGTGCAACGCAACCCGTTCCGCACAACGTGCATCGCTTTTTAACGTGAAAAAAATGCCCCCCAGTGTTTAAAGGCAGCTGTTTCACAAGCGTGTTGGACAACTACGGTAGCCTTCAGGTAATGTAAAAACGTGAAAAGCCTTCTCTAGTGCCAGTGTTTGGTTTGTCCGTTCTGGGCTACTGTAGAAACATGGCGGAGCAACACGACGAAGAGGACCCGCTAGATATGAAGGGCTCATTCTCAGGTAACGAAAACGTTACCTTAAACGGTAGTTTCAGGTGATTGTTCACTTAATTCCATTTCTGCTAATAAATCCCCCAAAGACCAACAATCCTTTAAGTGATAAGAAGAAAATGTTTCTTTTCTAAACCTAGTGATTTGGCCCCTGCAGTCTTTGCATAATATATGAGTTGTGTTAGACCTCCATAACAAGCCCCTTAAAGCTCCATTTAACAGTATTGTTGGTATTAAGATTTAATGAGTGGACTCCCGGTGGGGTGAATGGGTTTCTTGTACCTCCGGCCCTTCCCTCAGCATCAACACTGCAGTCTGTAGCTTTTTGCAGTTTTTAGCTGCTTTCAGCTCGTTGTGGTTTTGTGGATTGGCAGGTCGGTACCTCGGAGGGGAAAACAGTTGACTCTTTGTTGTCTCCTGAGAAATGAGTCATATTTTTTTATTTTGGAATAACTCGATTCTGGATGTTTTCTTGTAAACTTTAGGAGAAACCCCCTTAGGAGAAAATTAAGGGCAAAAATAATGATCATCGTCACACTAGTAGTGCCTAAATAGCAAAGAGAGTCTTTGTAAAACTGGAAGCAAGGGGAATGGAATGGAAATGTCTGGTGTAATCAGTGAGTCTCTGCTCTGTGCTGCTAGGCAGAGATTGGACCAAAGTCTATATGTAATATAGATGTGTTATGATTCAGACCACTTCTGTAAGGCGAAGGTCCAAGCCAGTATGATTGGATGAGCTACGTCACACCGTCAGAGTGGAACGAGAGCAGTCAGGTGGATACATAAAATGACCACAGCAGTAAATGCAGTAAATGCTTCCTGAAATGAGACATAACAGCGACAGTAATGTCTGTAAAGAAAATATTTTTCAACAAAAATAGTAGAGAAAACATTTGAATAGTTAACTGTGATGGCTTTGTTGTGTTGTTTTACATTATTTAAAGCAGTATGCAGCCCTTCATTTGTATATGGCCACTGCAATTTAAGTTTTGTGTCAGATATTTAACCTTACTTTGAGTAATTCACATAATTCAGTCTCATTAACTTCCGCTTATCTGGGGCCGGGTCTACCCCAGCAATGCTTTCCAGCTCTTCCTGGGGGACCCCGAGGCGTTCTCAGGCTGTTCTGGGTCTACCCCGGGGCCTTTTACCAGTTGGACATGCCCGGAAGACCTCCAAAGGGAGGCGTCCAGGTGTCCAGGCGTCCAGATCAGATGCCCGAACCATCTCGGCTGGCTCCCTCCGGATGTCTGTCTCTAAGGCTGAGCCCAGCCACCCTAGGAAGGAAGCTCATTTCAGCCGCTTTTTATCCGCGATCTCAGTCTTTTGGCCCTCTACCCAAAGTTCATGACCCTAGGTTAGGGTCGGAACGTTGATGGACCGGTAAATCGAGAGCTTTGCCTTCTGGCTCAGCAAACCTTTTCACCACAACAGTCCTGCATGACTGCTGACGTCGTACCAACCCGCCTATCCATCTCCCGCTCCATTTTACCCTGAACAAAACCCTGAGATACTTGAACTCCTTCGCTTAGGGCAGTGACTCACTCCCAACCTGGAGGGCGCAATCGACAGTTTTCTGGTAGAGAACCATGGCCTCAGACTTGGAGGTACTGACTCTCAATCCCCGACCGCTTCACACTCGGCTGCAAACTGACCCAGTGTGTGCTGAAGGTCACGGCAAACAGAACCACATCATCTGCAAAGAGCAGAGACGTAATTCTGAGGTCCCCAAACTGGAAACGCTGGGAAAAGTTGTAATATTGCAAAAATAAAGTCAGAACTTTACGAGAAAAAAGTCGTAATATTACGAGAATAAAGTCATAACTTTACGAGAAAAAAAGTCGTAATATTACGCGAATAAAGTCACAACTTTACGAGAAAAAAAGAAAATAACATAAAATTTCTACTTTATAATATTACGACTTTTTTTCTCGTTACTTCTGACTTTATTTTCGTAATATTATGACTTAATAAATCTCAGATCTATTATTTTTTTCCTCAAAGTTGCCCTCATACTCTGTCATACCATAGACCTACAACAATGATAAAGAAAGATGAAAATGTAAACAAAAAACAGTTATTCATTCCAACAGGGAGTCACTGGAGAGGGGGTAAAGAGCTGCATGTGGCTCCGGAGCCGCAGGTTGCAGACTCCTGAAATAAGAAATGCAGGGAATTCAATTTCTGGCTATATTGTTATGTCCACAGACCACCGACTGTCTGCTACGTCATACAGATAATTTTCTGATGGCTTTCAACATATTAATTGATTTTCCTAGTGGTACTGGAGCTCCCATTCATAGCAATCACAGCAGGTTTATGTGTATACTCAGTGGTGGTGGGGGCAGTTTTATCACATGAAAAAGTGACTCTAGAGATGCAACGTCAATAATTGTTACCACAAGGTCTTTGTAGTTTTTTTTTCCCACTTCCTCTAAAGTGTCTCTTGGATTTAAATTTGTTACTCGCAGGAGATATATTAGTGTACACTGAATATCTCCAGTAAATTGTGAAGGGAATTGCTTGAGTGAACTGCATCCCTCAGTGTGTCGTTCTTCCTCCTTCTCTCTTTTGCCGCCGTTTGCAGTCACACATGGACTCTAATTTCGGATTAGTCACCACAGCAGAAATAGTCTCTTTGTTTTCCACCCAGCGTTATCTTTAGCATTGCTGTTTTGTTTTTTCTGTGCATGGGTTCTTTATCTTGCTCATTGAGTAGATGCTTATTAGATCTGGAATACTGGATCTTCCCATATCATAACGCAAAATTGAAGCAGTAACATGTGTGTGTGTGACGCGGTGGACATCCGGGATAGTTGAACTGGAAAATCATTAGACCATACACAAGTTGCTCCATGTGGTTCTCTGCGTGTATCTACATGTGTGTAAATGTATCTAGTTCAGTGAGATGGTGTAGTCTCCACAGAGCTTATTCAGGTCACGGTCAAACTGAGAGAGAGAGATGGAAAGAAAAAGAGAGAGGGAGAGTGAGGAGGGGAAGAAGAAGTCAAACAGAAGACGGAACAGGAAATAATGCTCTGGGCTCGAACCGAGAAAACCCCTATTCCCCCTGAGAAGAGGACAGAACTGGTGACAAGAGGAGATGGAAGTAAAGAATACTCGAGTAATAAAGAAGAGTAATGATGTAAAAGCATGATGTGTGAAAAGCTCAAGTAGGGACAGAGGATGTTTGAGGGAGCAGAAGGTGATGCGGAAGAAATGTGATGAAAAGACAGCACAGCATGTAACAGGCTTGAGCAGCAAGTTCCAGGCATACCAAACAGCTGTAGCAGTACCAAATGACCAGAAATACCATACCAAGGAAAATATCAGTTTAAAGAGGACCTATTTTGCTCATGTTCAGGTGCAGACTTGTATTTCAGGTTTCTACTAGAACATGTTCACATGCTTTAAAGTTCAAAAAAGGCTTTATTTCTCTCATACCAGCTGTGCTGCAGCACCTCTTTTCACCCTCTGTCTGAAACGCTCTGTTTGAGCTCAAAAAGCCCAGTCTGCTCTGATTGGTCAGCTGGCCCGCTCTGTTGTGATTGGTCAACAGAAACCAAACTCTTCAGACTCCGCTCCAGCTCTGCTCTAACGAGCTTTGTTTGACCAAACTAGCTGCTATAGGCAGATATTATGCAAATGTGTTACTTGGTGACATCACCACGTTACGGAAGAGAAGGCAGGACTTTAAAGGTCCCATATTGTAAAAAGTGAGATTTTCAGGTCTTTTATATTATAAAACAGGTTTAAGTGCTATATAAATACTGTTAAACTATCAAAACGCTCAATATACGGAGAAACACACACAGCCCGTATTCAGAAATTGTGCGTTTGAAACAAGCCGTCTGTCGGATTTCTGTCCATTTGTGATGTCACAAATATACAATATATATATAGACCCTTACACAGTTTTAAACATACTAAATGTGTCTCAGTTTATTTCCTTTTGCAGTGTATGTGAATAACATCAGCTGACAGGAAGTAAACATTGTCCCAAGATGTTGCCTAGCGACGCAATTCCGTTGCAATTCCGCTGAAATGCACTAAAACAGAGCGTTTCAGACGGAGGGTAAATACAGGTATATTCAGGCAGACAGTATGAGGAAAATAACGTTGTTTTTTTACATTACAGCATGTAAACATGTTCTAGTAGAAACATAAAATACAAGTATGAACCTGAAAATGAGCATGATATGGGACCTTTTAAACAAAGCGTTTCAGGCAGTTCAAGAGTTTCTGTGGGGTAGTTACCCCTTTTTGGCCTGGACTTTGTAACTTTGCAGAACTTTTACATGCACATAAAACTATATAACACACTAAAGGAGAGGGGAAAAAGCACAAAAACATAACAGTCCTCTTTAAATCTTTGGATGAAAACCAGCAATTAGAATAAATGTCGGTCGATGGCACAGATCAGGATAACTGCTTCAATTATAATGATGAAGTTGTCTTCTTCTGTTAACAGCCAAAATGATGAAGCTTTATTTATAACGCTACATTAACCTATAGCAACGTGAATTAAATGTAATGAAAACCAGTTTAATGGTATTGGCATGCATTCAAAAGTTTACTTATACAAATTATAGGTCATTTCAGGTAACTCAAAGCAGCTGCTGCTGTAATCTTTCAATGCAGTAGATTGGTAGATTTGGCTTTGCCCAGAAGAAGCAATTTGCTGTGCTGTCACATCACTTTACTTATACAGATTGTAAGGTTTTAAGACTTATTGATCACAAAATTGAACACAAATACTGCTGACATAGAGTGCACGCTACGCAGAGAATATTCACATCCTTTGCTTAAGTAAAAGTACAATGGTCACAAGATAGATCTGACTTTTTTGTGTGAAATATTGGATAATTTGACCGCTTTTGGCCTCCCAACAATTATTTAAATGAAGCCATTTTAGAGGTTTAGAGGGCAAATCACTGTTTAGTGAAATTACTAACAACTCATAGACATCTGAAAGGTGAAAAGCAGCCCCAACTAGACACTGAATGGGAACCACAGGCTTTTAATCACTTAATAATAATCTGAAAAGGCTGTCGTGGAGTTAAAATTACAATATTTCTCTCTCTGAAATGTAGTGGAAAATAAAGCTTCATAAAATGGAACTACTGGAAGTGCCTCAAAAGGGTACTTAACTACAGAAATTGAGAAAGTGTATTTACTTTCCGCCACTAACTCTGCAGCTAATTAGCCAATTAGAACTAACTGAGAGTTAATGATAACCAATTAAGAAAAACATCATAACCTTATTTCAAACCAACCAACTGTAACTAGTACAGAGTGAATCAAAACAAGGGAAAAGTTATTTAAGTGGCTGAAAAGAAAGAAAAGAAATGAATGTTGACATTGAATTTGACATGATGACGTCTTCACTCATTAAATTAGATCTTGGCTGACTTTCCTTTATGAAAATGATTCATTATATTTGCAGCGGTGGCTACCACGACAATAAATCTTGTTCAGTTTATAACCTAGAAAAGAAAGCCTCTATACTCTGCACCGCCATGTTCTGTAGCTGTTAAGCACCCTTCCTCTTTCACACTCTCAACTTTTCTCTCTTTCTTAGTTAAGCCTGGACTTCAAATAGAGTCCACAACGACAGAAATAGAGCAGATACGGTCTCAAACACACACAAAAGAGCTTCCTCTGTAGAGACACAGTCTGCTACTCAGACTTCCTGCCTCCTCCTCTTCATCCTCATCCTCATCCTCTCCTCTCCTCTCCTCTCCTCTTTTCTCCCCTCTTCACTCTCCTTTCTCCTCTCCTCTCCTCTCCTCTCCTCTCCTCTCCTCTCCTCTCCTCTCATCCAGTGGGCTAAAAACCCAGTTTCTGTCTGTAGTGTAGATGGCTGTGAGGGTCCCTGGAGGGGGTTTTGCTGTTGTCGTCCAGGTAACACACTTGTCAGGGACGCGGCCTCTCAAGCCAGTCCAAAAGGCACAGTAGATGTATTCATTCATTTTATAATAGGAGGGGGGTAGAGGAAAATGGGGAAAGGAGAGAGAGGGATGTACCGGAGAGGAAAATGGATTAAGAGAAGGGGGGAAAGTGCGATAGGACGTGAAAGGAGAGGAAGGTAGGAAGGAAGGAAGCTAGAGAGGAGAGGAAATCTAAAGAGAGAGGTGAAAAGGTGAGCGCCACCAACACCTCAGCACTGATGGAATCCCTGCTCGTGGAGTCGGGTGGAGAAACACACACACACACAGCTGTCAGTCAAGTGGCCCCAATTGGCTGTCAGTAGTTGCCATGGTTACCGTCCCCCATTCTGCCGTTATCGTGTGGCTCTCCCCCGATGAGCAAACGCACAGAGGTGTGTCTTCCACTGTGGGAGAGAACCAGGCATTTGACATAATTACAGAGTCGTCATATCAGTTAAAGACGCTGCCTCACCATCTCTCTCTCCGTCTCTCTCTCTCTCTCTCTCTCTGTCTTTTGTCCCCGTTTTTCATTATTTAATTCCTTCTTTCCCCTTTTTTTATTAACTCTCTCAGAGGGAGATTGACAAAGCAAATGAGCATAACGGAGCTCGTATGTGTGTCCTGCCCATCTGGTGTCAGATTTCACTTCCTGTTGCTGTGATTGACAGCTGTCAAGAGGTGATGAGTCAGAGGCATGGCCACGGAGGCAGGGCACCGTACTAGTATAGTTTGCCCCCCAGGGAGGAGGAAGCACGGTTTGACAGGCAACGGAGACGCTTTGATCAGATCTGAGATCAGCACCTTCATATCTGCCGATGATAACTCTATTTTGATTGTTTTATGTGTATATAAGTGAGTTGTACTTTATATATTGGAGCAAAGTTGATTAAAACTGTTGAATAACGATTCTTTTTGCAGACAGTATGATTAAAAAATAGCATGGCAAAGGTAGGCTGGTACATTTGCCTTTAACTTAGTAGACCCAGGTTCAATATCCAGCTCAAATAAAGGACTTTTCTCCTGTTCGTGAAGTATAAAACTTTTCATGAGTTTATAAGCTATTTACAGCTTTATGACGGTATGGCATTTTTAGATAACCCAATGGGCTTTTAAATGGTTTATATATCTTAAGAAGTAGGAGAATTTTCTCAACCCATAAAGGAATACTTTTAAAATCACCAAATGTTGAGAAACATGGTTTTCATTGGATAGTGATGCAATTAGGGCTGCCCCCTCTTAGTCGGTTAGTCTAATAATCAGACGTTTTGGTCTTAGTCGACTAAGATTTCTTTAGTTGGTTAGTAATTTTTTATGCTTTTTTTCATGGTGAATGACTTATTCCCAAGAAACTTATGAGCACATCTCTGGTAAACTCAAGATTTAAAGTGGCGCTTTTGTGTGATTGCTTGTGGAAACTAAATTTTTGATTAAATCAACTTATCGATTAGTCGATGAAATTGTGTGAGTGTTAGAGGCCGTATACATTTCGCCATCTAAAACGTGTGGAAAACCCCAGCTGTGGCGTTTTTGGTAACTGAACTTGCATTTTATATAGCGCTTTTCTAGTCTTCTGACCACTCAAAGCGCTTTACACTACATGTCAGCATTCACCCCCATTCACACACACAGATGGCAGAGGCTGCTAAAGGGCCAACATTGCCCATCAGGATCTAATCTAAATACTCATTCACACACCGATGGCTCAGCCTTCGGGAGCAATTTGGGGTTAAGTGTCTTGCTCAAGGACAACATCGACATGTGACCAGGAGCAGCCGGGGATCGAACTCTACCCTCTGAGCCACAGCCGCCCCGCCATGCAATGCATTAACCCTGAAGATGATCTGGTTTGATGGCTTTGACTCATCACATGAGCTGTGTATTAATGATACAGATCACATTTTTTTAATTAAATGTGTAGAACAGCATCTAGTCTGCCAGAAAGGATTAAAATAAGATGAGATCTTTTACAGCTGCAAAGCCAAACAAGCCAACATGGTAAAACTGGAGTGCACTGAATGGTTTTAGGCTTCCTTAATATGGATCATTCCTATAAATGTATGCACGTCTAATTTCTTGTGCAATAAGTCTGCAAAAATGTCATTGAAATGAAAAGATACTGAACTTTTCATTTGACGTCACAAACATATGTCACGGTCTTATGTGAACGGTGAATGTGCGAACCACTTCTAGGTAAGATGTAGGTATTTATGTCTCCTACATCGTAATCACCTAATGGGGGCGCTTTGTGCTTTGCGTCATGCGTGGTCCCTGTTCTTTCTTGCTAATTGCCTTAAAAGCTGCATATGGTGAAAGCTTGAAAAGGGTGCTGCTATGTGATGTGTCCTTTGGCAGAAACACATGTTCGTGTTAGACAGCTCAACAGATAGCTGCATTTTTCATTTTTTGTTTACCACATGCGTAAACTGCCTATAATCTGTTATTGATTAGATTTCTGTTTAAAGGATTACCAAACCCAGTTAAGGCTGACTGAGTCACTTAGGCTTTTATATAAATTGAATTATTTGCATTTAGATGTGCAGATTAGAGAGATAAAGAAACGATTAAGTGATTCAGTCAGACTCACAAAGTGTTTTTTGTGTCAAGGAACATGCATGCACCAGAAACGGTGAGAGCCAGCAGAAATGCCAAAGGCGGTGTTTTTTGTGGGGAAAGGATGAGAGTGAGAAAGAGGCTGCATAGAAAATCTGTTGAAGAAATCAATATTTTTTGGACACAAACCAGCTCTCCACTTTGCCATCAACAGTAGGACTCTATTGCTTATCATCACAGCCGATTAGTTGATTGATACATTCATCTTTTGCTATTAAAAGATCAATTGTTCCGTCATTTATTGGACCGAAAAGGCGTAAAATCAAAATTACACATTACTCATATGAAAGAGCATTTTTTTTTTTTTTCTAAATATACTAGCACACTATATTTAAGCGTGGTGCGTTTATTCTGCAGACCTCTCCGTGACTCGGATGGCAGCTTTTAGCTTTCCGCTGCCTGCCTCTGGATGAAAAGAGGGAGAGAAAAAGAGAGAGAGCAGCCATGACTCATTCACATTATCCTCTGAAGTGGAAATCCTGAAAATGTGTCTTACTCACACACATTCACACACACAAACACACAACTCGTGAGCAGGGGGGAGCCCAGGAGCCCATTTGGAGTGCCACCATGTGTGATGTGCTTTGAGCAGCAGCCAGTCAAAGAGTGTGGAGCCTCAAATATTCTCTCAAAGGGTGAAAGTGTATTTTAACCTGAGTCTCGAACTGCACCTCCAACTGTGGGGGGGGTATCGAGTGGGAAATGACTCCCGGCCACCAGCAACCAGCCAACATGGTGCCACGTCAGTGTGCAAGTTTATTTTCTAGCATGTACAGTAGGTGTGCATTCATCTGTTGATGTCCAGGTTTATTTTTAGATGGTGTTAGATGGTGAAACTGCTTTATGAATTTCCATCCCGATCTGATGGGAAGGCGTATATGTAAGACAGCATTACAAGGACATTCAAGAGAACGCATTTTAGCCTTTTCACGTGTCATTCGATCTATTCAATTCAGTTCTATGCTTATATACTATATACATTAAAGCTTCAGTAGTCAGTATATTTTTGGCATCATTGGGCAAAAATTCCATAATAACCTTTCAGCATATTGTCATTCAAGTGTTCTGAGAGAAAACTAGACTTCTGCTCCTCCTCATGGCTCTGTTTTCAGACTTAAGAGAATCTAGCCTGTGACGGGAGACTTTGACCAATCACAGGTCATTTCCTTGAGAGAGCGTTCCTATTGGCTGTGCTCCAGCTCCGTGTGGCGGCGTCACAAACTTTCTCATTTTACAGCTAAACCGTGCACTACAAGATGATTCTGGAAACATTTGAGGAGAGAAATAGGCATTACAGTAACATAATATTGATTCATATTTGATCAGCGCTGCCTAGTTTGACCGTTTGGTCGGAGTTTGCGAGTGATTGACAACCGGAACTCATAGACGGCAGATGGACAGCAGACCTCAGATCAGCTCTTACTGCTTGTTTTCTTCCGGTCTGTGGTTGCAGATGCCGTCAGGAGCACCAGAGGACACTGGAGGACACAGAAGAACATGATTTTTTTTCAGATTACCTGTTTCATGTACTACTGTCACGATATAGCGACCGTTTTATAAAAATAACTTTTTTTAATCATATTTGCTCCAATCTCGCCTACTTCAGCTTTAAATACTGCAATTTGTTGCTGCACTAAAAAGGTTTACATTTGAATTGTAATTCCTGTTTGGAAGATTTTTTTAACCAAGTTGCTGGTGCACGATTTCTTATTTTAATAATGAATAACAAATCAGTACATTTATATCTGTGTATTTATTTGTTACATTTTGTTTTGCAAAGCAATATTTCAGGCAAGCCTTACACATAAATGATGATCCCAGTCACCACACAGCTTATTAATTAAACACTGGTATCAAATCGGTACTCGGTGTCGGCCGATACCCAAAGACCAGTTATCGCTGTCGGTATCGGGACTGAAAAAGTCAGATCGGTGCATCCCTAGTTTTCTCATAATGTAATATTCATTCACTTATATTTATAACAACACAGCTGGTTGTTTCTTCATGTCAAACTTTGAGAGAGAATGGCATTGTATTGAAGCAGTCATTATAGTCAGGCTATGCTATAAAGCATGTAAACCTCTTAGCTGGATTATTGCATCCATGCGGAGGACAGACAACACAGTAGGCAAACACTTACGGATGATTTTGAGTCTGCAGTGCACCTGACGTGTGTGTTTGGATGATTGGAGGAAAAACCTAAGTTACCTGGAACATGTAACCTGAACCAAACGCTTCAAACAACTGTTTCTCAAATGTCTCAAAATATGACGACAAATCATCGTGCAAAGTGCCTCTTGACGTGGCACATTTCATACGAGCGATTTGATATAGAGAGATGGAGACAACTGAAAAGTGAGCTGAAAACCAGTTTGTAGTCTGTGCACTCCCTCGCCAATGACGGTTTCAGGGCTTAAGTCTGACAGCCTTTCACAATCCCTAGGATTTGAAAGGATGATGGGGAAGCATTACCCACATTTTCATGCCCCTTTCCGCGACCAGGAAACGCCAGGGCACCTTAAATAGATGAAAGGAAGTGGATTGGAGAGTAGATCTCAATTCTTATTAAGGCCACTTAACATGCTAGAGTGATTTAACCTCTTTGACAAGTTAGTGATCTCAATCTCTCCTCTCCTCCCCTCTGGAGACCATTAGCTGCCACCACCGCCATCATCATCTTTCATCTCATTATTCCCAAATCAGACTTAATGATAAGATATTATGCCGCTTTCATATCCGGCCATTTCGCTTTTCCCCAGCCTTCCTCCTTTTCCGTTTTTGGGGAGCATAAATTCTTCTTAATGTCCATCTCGGCTGAAACTCATTGGTTTGTTTAAAGCCGCACAATCTATCACTATAGAGAATATAATCTTAGACGTAGTGTTCTTCAAGCGTGAAATGAGGAATCTGAATATCCACAAATAAAGAGGCTGAATAATAAACAAACATTGAAATGTTTTCGCCGCGGACGTGGAGACACGTAGCTCAGTTTGTCTTCTCTTGTCAGGTTTAACTGAAACTTTCTGCTCACTGTGGGGATTAAGACGCAGTAAGATGTCTACCTGTCAGTACAGCCCTCGTCTCAGACAGGAGTAAATTCACACTGTGTAACGTCAAAGAATAAGGGTGGAGATATTCTATATTTTTCTTTCTGTCACTACCAACAAGTCCATCTGTCAATACTTTCCAACATCCCTGCCCTGTTTGTTATTTCATGGGTTTTGTTACGAGCCTCCGTGCCGTGGGGTATCCAGTATTTTAATTATGTTTTTGTATTTTCACACCTCAGATAAGAGTTTCACAGGAATACTGTAAACAGAGCGGGACCCTAACGTGCCGACTCATGGCCAACAGAGTACATAAATAGTCTGCGTGTTATAATGCATTCACTGCCACATTTGGATGACAAATGTTTTTTCCAAGGGAACTGTGTTTCTGACTACTTTCTCCTTTTGTGTCTCCACAGAAACCTGCTGGACAGGGACACCTTCTCCAAATCAGACCCAAGTAAGACTCACCACCTCTCCACCTTTTTGTTTTATTATCACCTCATGATCAACAAGTTTGTGTTTGTGTCAGTACATGATTGTTCATTGTGGATGGCAAAAGGCTCTTTATCATTTCTGAGCTTGCCCAAAATCACAAAAAGAGAAGGTAAGAACAGTAGAGGCCTGAGGCAAGAAAGAAGGAAATAAAAGCATTAGTAAATAAAGAACACAAGAGAAGAATAAGGAGAACTAATGTTGTATAAACTGAGAAATTAATTAGAGACCAAAAGAAGGTCTTTTGTTTTGCCATATGTAGTCGTGAGTCACTCCTTATGTGTGTTGTTGTTTTTTTTCACTAAATGCGTGAGCTCGGCTGGAGGCGGGTCTGACTAATGCATGAAGCCAACTAAGAAGCTCCTCTCATCTCCCAGCAGTAAAAATCATTATAATAATGCTGTTAGTGGCAAGAAGTTAAAGGAGTATAGTTAAATAAGCTTATTCACGTCCTTTTCTAAGAGTCAGATGAGAAGCTCGATACCACTCTCCTGCATGTCAGAGCTGTTGGCTTGAGACTTAGAGGTCGTCTGCTGAGAGACTTTACTCATTTACATCCGAACTACTCCTTAAAGAGAGTTTTACACCTCGTTTCCACACAGTTTTGTTTGTAATCCCGCGGTACGCCCCCTGGTATTCAAAGCAAGGAAATGCATCTCTTTATGGATGGATACTGGTAGCATGCTTATTGTGCAACATATACACTCACCGGCCACTTTATTAGGTACACCTTGCTAGTACCGGGTGTTCTTCTGCTGCTGTAGACCATCTGCTTCAAGGTTGGACGTGTTGTGCGTTCAGAGATGGTATTCTGCATACCTTGGTTGTAACGAGTGGTTATTTGAGTTACTGTTGCCTTTCTATCATCTCGAACCACTCTGCCCATTCTCCTCTGACCTCTGACATCAACAAGGCATTTCTGTCCAAACAACTGCCGCTCACTGGATAATTTCTCTTTTTCGGACCATTCTCTGTAAACCCTAGAGATGGTTGTGCGTGAAAATCCCAGTAGATCAGCAGTTTTTGAAATACTCAGACCAGCCCATCTGGCACCAACAACCATGCCACGTTCAAAGTCACTTAAATCCCCTTTCTTCCCCATTCTGATGCTCGGTTTGAACTTCAGCAAGTCGTCTTCACCACCTCTAGATGCCTAAATGCATTGAGTTGCTGCCATGTGATTGGCTGATTAGCTATTTGTGTTAACAAGCAATTGAACAAGTGTGCCTAATAAAGTGGCCGGTGACTGTATATATAAACAGAGATGTATTACATTCATTACAGTCAGTTGGTGCATTAGTTTGCATACGGTCCGTCCTCAATCTGCCGCCAACGTACTCTAGGCAAATTACGGGCCGAAAAAAATAGGAATGAATGAACTTCCGGTAGACTTGCATACCTACACAGAGCTCTGTGGAAACGAAGCGTTACGGTTAGTTATGAGTGGTTTTGTAAATGCCGGATGTTTTCTCCACTAGGTGTGTAGGTATCTCATGTGTTAGGGAGTATGGATAGGAGTTGAAGGGTAAGATTCATCGCGTAAAAATAAAACAATAATTTGCTATCAAAGATGATCATCTTGAGGTGTGTGTGTGATTTTGGGTTTATGATATCAGGATGCCTTTTGGTGCTCTACTATGAGTCAGTAATACACACACATACTGTTTTTGCACAATATAGTATGTCAGCACATTTATAGTAGCACAGGATTATAATGACTCAAGGTGATGACGATGACAGTGATGAACACGACGGCGAGGATGACAGTGATTAACATGAGGAGGAGGAGGAGGAGGAGGAGGAGGAAGAAGCTCAGGCTTTGCCCATACATTTATGCATGCTCTTGTGATGAGCAGCACTTGTGATTATGCTGAGCACGGCGACTCTGGTCTCCTGATATGAACCAGCCTGACAGGGGGAAAAGAGCACGTAGGGAAACGAAAGAGAATGTAGAGATACCTCGGATCTGCCACTCGCTGGTAAAAATACCTTTAAAATGTAAAGAGCAGTGATCCAAAAAGGGAAGCAAGTCTCGCTGGTACAAGTGGCATAGACACATAAAGCCCTTCAATATATAAGCCGCAAAACCACCATGAAATTTCCTGTTCTATTAAACTTATCCGTTCCCCAAAATATCTTTCTGTCATTTCACCCCGGAAATAAGAAGAAATCTCTCGTGTGTCTCAGTGTGTATGTACGTGCCGATTGATATATCTGAACAGAACATCAAAGGCCTCCAGATATGAAGTGTGTGATGATGACTGAGCTCCGTAATTTGCCTTTTAGTGAATTGTCTCGTTTGGGGGGGGGGGAAACTGCATAATGGCCCGTAATGACGTCTTTCACCATCTGAAGACGGGAAATATTTTTGGGCTTCATGAATAAAACTATTAGGTGCTGTTTGATGTGGTTTTTGTTGTTTCTAAATCATGCATTTAGAGCGTATTAGTCATGTTCTGATGGATCCAATAAATACCGTGACATTTGAGTTTGTTTTTCTATTTTATTTGCGTGGTGTTATATGTGTAACGTTCCTCTATCCTTCCCTTAGTTAGTCATCAGTTCAGTAATATATATATACGTTAAAAATAAAGATCCTATTACACAGTGGTCAGGTAGTTGTTAGGTCCACTATATGAGTAATTGAGAAAGTTTTGAGCACAATGCCTGGACAACTATAATACTATCAGCATGGGTTTTAGCATGATCTTTAATGTCATGTTATGTGTCTCTGTTCTTCACAGTTTGTGTTCTCTACACACAAGGCATGGGCAACAAGGAGTGGAGAGAGGTGAGTGTGTATCACTGTATGTTGCATCACCAATATTCATCCTTTCAGTACAATTAGAGACACAATAGACTCCAATGTTGAAGTAAAAACACATGCATATACTCAGTATGTTTCAAACAGTCATTATTTGGCTTGCTATGGTACAACAAGAGGGTACAGCTCTGCTAGCAGCTCTGTGTGTGGCCGTACTTACACGCAGTGGTGCTTAGAGCTAAATGCTAATATCACCATGCACCCAATGTTCCTCATTGTTAGATATTGGTTAGGGCTATCTTCAAAAGGAATGAAGGGAAATGGATGTTTCAAATGCAGTTTAAATGGTAAACATCTGTTCAGCCACTGTGGAGATATCAATATCTAAAGTAAAAGAACTGTCTTGCCTGCAGTATAACATATACATAAACATACACTGAACATTTGACCAAGGGAAAACATAGCTGAAAACACAAGATCTTTAAAAGATCTCCTTAAAGGGATAGTTTGGGTGTATTGAAGTTGGGTTATAAGAGGTACTTATCCATAGTCAGTGTATTATCTACAGTAGATGACGGTTCAGTTTGGAGAAGCAGACAGGAGTTAATGCACGGAAGAAAAGCAATGTAGTGCTGTGGACGGGGCTGGAAGCAAAACATAAAATCTATATCGGTTTAAATTAATATTTCCACCGCTTCACTTTGCCGTCAGGTAGCTTTACAGTCTATGTTTCCGACAGGGAACTGAAGCCGTTATATCCATCTATGCTCTCACCAAAGCAACCAGACTCCATTGGGGAAAAAAACAGTAATTTTACCTTGCAGTTCCCCGACCGGAAAGGTCTGTCTGACGGCAAGGTGAAGCAGTGAAAATATTCAAAATATAGCGTATACTTATACTTATATTGATTTTTTTTTAGGTGGCTAAAATACGTTTTGCTGCCGGCCTCGTCCACAGCAGTACATTGCTTTGCTTCCGTACGGTAACTCCTGTCTGGTTCTCCAAACTGGGGGCGTGCCGACTGTCTGACACACTGACTTTGGAAAAGTACCTCATACAACCCCTCTAATGTATTTTTCACAATACAAAGAGAGTAATAGTATTATGATAAGTAAACCCACTTTGTTCGTGCTTGTAGACACAGCCAGTACCTACAACTTGTTTCTGAGCATGTGTGCACTCACGTACGACCGTGCTGAACTCACCAATGTGTTTCACAACGCTGAATATTCATGAATGTAAATGAGAGGGGCAAATCTTGCAGCCCCAATCATTCTCAGTTATCCGTAGTTGCGGGTAGCCCATCGTCTGCATGCATTAGTAACAGGCTAAGTTAAATGCCAAACCGGGAACCTACTTGACCCCCATTGACTTGATACTTCAGCTGCTCTGCATTCATTACTCCAAAGCTGCACATAATCTTCTGTAACCAGCCTTCTCCCCTGATGTGTCACCGGAGGGGTAAAACCGCTGGTGATTAGTTATTCACACGAGTCGCTGCCACTTCACCAATGAGTGCTTGTAAAAACTGTGATTTGTGGAAGATTGGTGAGCTGCAGAAACATTAAAACAACAGATGACGGTTTTACAGCAACGATTTGGGTCATTAAACTGACATTCTTTTGTGGTCCAATATGTAGAAAATATATAGAAGAAACAATATTTTTCCTTTCAATCTATCCAAAAGGTGTTCTTACCTGTCTTTATCTTCCTTTCTTTGTCCAGTTTGGGAGAACGGAGGTGATTGACAACACGCTAAACCCAGACTTTGTGCGGAAATTCATTTTGGACTACTTCTTTGAAGAGCGACAGAACCTCCGATTTGACTTGTAAGTAATGCCTACGTGTGTGTGTGTGTGTGTGTGTCATCATGGTATTAATATAATATATATACTTCTTCTGGCACCAGACATTGTAAAGGTCGAATGGCATTTAAGGTTCAAGAGTTGATCTTTGGTTTACTCAACGTTAGAAGCCTCTTCTAGGAAGCATCCCTATCACATTATTAGTTCCTAAAAATACAAACCTTTACTTTTATTCTGGAGCTACGAATATGGTGTTTTTTATCTTAGATTTTTCTCTCTTTACTGGACAGTTGTTGGTATGCAAACACAGTTTTCCTACTCGACTCTAATTTTCTCTCCGTTTACATGAATTGAGAGGTGAAGTAGATTGCCACTTGATTAATATTCATTCATGCCACCTACTATTGGCGTATTGTTAGGGCTGTCAGTCGATTCAAATATTTAATTGCGATTAATCGCACATTTAGTATCTGTTCAAAATGTACGTTAAAGGGATATTTGTCAAGTATTTAATGCATTTATCAACATGGGAGTGGACAAATATGCTGCTTTATGCAAATTAATGTATATATTTATAATTGGAAATCAATTATCAACACAAAACAACGACAAATATTGTCCAGAAACCCTCACAGGTACTGCATTTAGCATAAAAACATATGCTCAAATCATAACATGGCAAACTGCAGCCCAACAGGCAACAACAGCTGTCAGTGTGTCAGTGTGCTGACTTGACTATGACTTGCCCCAAACTGCATGTGATTATCATAAAGTGTATAGAGTCTGTAAAGGGGAGACTCGTGGGTACCCATAGAACCCATTTACATTCACATATCTTGAGGTCAGAGGTCAAGGGACGCCTTTGAAAATGGCCATGCCAGTTTTTCCTCGCCAAAATGTAGTGTAAGTTTTGAGCGTTATTTAACCACATTCGCAACGAACAAGTATGACATGGTTGGAACCAATGGATTCATTAGGTTTTCTAGTTTCATATGATGCCAGTATCTTCTCTCTAGCTTTAAAAGCTCAGGAAGACCTTGAGGGAATTTCTTCAAATTTGGCACAAATGTCCACTTGGACTCAAGAATGAACTGATTAGATTTTGGTGGTCAAAGGTCACAGTGACCTCACAAAACACGTTTTTGGCCATAACTCAAGAATTCATGTGCTAATTATGAGAATTTCACATAAAGGTCTAAAAGGATAAAAAGATAAAGTGATGACATTTTGGACAGACATGGATGTAAAACTGAAACTTGATGGTTGGCAGAGGCATACAACCTCTTTTCCCATGGCAACTACAGACAGTAATTTATTGCACAGAAGTTCCTCATTGTACATCACTTAGACAGCTTAATTTGTTTAGATGCATTGCTATGCTCACTATATTGGTTGATAGCGACTTTAAAAGCAGTATTGGTTTTGGTCCAATATGACTATTAGTGCTGATATTTGGCAGATTATGGAATTGGCATGTCAACTGCTAAGTACGTCCTCCAAAGTTTCAAAATGTCAGTAGTGAGCTGGAAGGAAATTTAGGGTATTAATGAGCACTATGTGGTATCAAATAGGGCATATTGAAAAGCTTAACCTGCTTTGCATCTGTTTGTAAGACCTTAGAAATACATGTGTACACTGTGAGAGTAACTGTCACTTAGTAAGGTTGAATCTCTGCTGTCCTAGTGAGTCAATATAAAGTCACATTATATGGCGCTGTTTATGCATGCGTTATAAGCTCTGTGGCTGCATCTCAGACTTCATTAGCGCTCCTTTGCATATAAGATGCTATCTGTAGGAGAGAGTTGGTCTTTAGCTTCATTAAGCCAGCAGACTGCCTGTAGGTGAGGGGGATTCTCTTTCTCAATTTAGCTCTCCGATCACATTTCTCATTGAATTACAGAGGGGATTTCAGTGGCTTTATTTTATTAGATGGAGACTAATTATATTATAATCTATGAACCAGGGAGCCACGTCGGCTGCCCAACTGGGATCTGAAAGTTAGACTCTGTGAAGAGGAGTCAGTGTTTCTGTATATATTATGTTTGCCTATCTCTATATAGGAATAGGGGTTTCTGCATCCCTTTTTTCACAGCTGTATTAGCACTGCTTCTGGTCTAACTGCAAACCTCTTCATTCTCCTTTTTCATTGCAATATAGCCTATACAAATTTAGTAATATCCCTGCGGTTGTGGTCTTGACCGGTCTTTGAATGAATAAAATGAAATACAGAGTCCTCTTTGTATGAGACCCAGACAAGACGGAGTAAAAATGTGGTCGATTCTGAGACGAGACGGAGACCTTCAAAAAGTGGTATTGAGACCGGAGGTGGAAAGTGATACTTCTTTTTCTTCACCTGTCTGTCAGCCAGTCTCTCCGTGCCTGTTGCACATTCATCATCGCTGGTGTCTGAGTCGGCACCTCTGTTAGACTCTCCCTCACCACCAGCTTCCTCCTTTCTCTCCTCATTTGGTTTTTTAAAATAATCAGCGATAGACCGCTTCATTTCAACAGCGAAACTTTGGCGCCCTGCAGTGTGTGTGATGCGCGTGAGGTAGGGGCGGCGTTTACACAGGTTTACACAGAACAGAGGAAAGTGCAGGAGGGGAGAGAAAGGCTGCACCAGTGAGGAACAAAAAGGACTGCTTTCATCTGCAATATCCAACGCTCTTACCGTGATACCAAAATAGTAATGATCATGCACTCGCACAAATGCGGCTAGGTAAATATTTAACTCACACACTCCCAAAAAAAGGTTGCATAGGTGACCATGTTGGTCGCAGTCTAGAGCCCTGCATAGGTGTATAGCCATCGGTGTGTGAATGAGATTTAGATTAGAAATTAGAGATTAGATAGGCAAAGTTGGCACCTTGCATGGCAACCTCTGCTATCAGTGTATGATTGTGTGTGTGAATGGGTGAATGCTAGAGACTAAGACTAGAAAAGCGCTATATAAATGCAAGTCCATTTACCATCTCGAGACCAAGACCGATCTCAAGTACTACAACACTGAAATAGAGTATATCTACACTAAAATGAATGCATCATAATGCCTGTTTCGAGGGGAAATAAAATAGTTGTGTGCAGAGAACCTTGAACTAGTACTATTTTCATGTACATTGCCACCTCTCTGTCCATCAAAACTGTTACAGTGTGTAAATTACTATGAACAAAAATAGGAAGGAGTCGTCACTTCTCGCTATCGGATGAAAAAAAAAAGGAGAATGTGGTCTGTTTTTCCATCATTTGTCTGGATTTCCTGCATCAGTGGATCATTGTATTGCTCTCTCTCATGACCCTGTTCATCCATACGTTGTTCTAGTGTTTCAGTATCTCGGCTGGTTGCTCCGTCTTTCACACAACACACAACTCATATTGTCATCTCACAAGTGTCACCAGGCCAACGTGGACAGACCCCACTCCAGTGTGCGCATTCCCCCCATACTGTGTGGTGGCCATGGTGACAACGTTGTGTGTGTGCATTGCGTGTGCGATGGTAACCATAACAACCGGGGAGATTCCAAGAGGGCGGTGGGTGTGATATAGGAGCGGACAGATTTCCTTCAGGGAAAGAGAAGCATTTAACCTTTTCATATCTACTCTGCCTGCTCCACTTCTGCACCGCGCGCCATGTTACCACCCAGTATTCATTACCACTCATGAATCGACTGGAAAAAACGTACATGCAGGACTTTGAGTTGTGTGTTTTGTTGTCTCTAAACTTCTCACTTTGATAAAAATATCCGTGTTTTGAACTGATTTTTGTAGCTGCTTTGATCCTTTGGCCTTCCTCTGAATCACTTCCAGCTGCTGCTATAAAGAGAGCCCTGTTTGGATGCTAGAAGTGTACCTGAATGTGTTTTTATAACATCTTTTTTTTATCAGAATAGGTGTCATATTTCACCTTTATGTGAAACTCGAGTGGGCAGTTACGTGAGACATTTAAAGGCTGTTATGTGTTCTGTGACGACATACTGTATATACACACAAGATGCACACACTTTCTAGTTGTGACATTCTTATGCTCAGGATATGAAAGGATAGTTTGAATGCCTTCTCATTTGTTTAGGCAGCTGAATAAATGTGCGAATACATGTCTTTATGCTCGTCTCTTGAGTGGTTTTCTGAATATAACTGAGCAACGACACACTGGATTTTTGTTGGTCTGTTTGTGTGTGTTGTTGCTAGTGTCGTACATGTGTGTGTGCGTGGACCTAGCATGCTGACATGTCTCACAGCCGTAGACTGTAGTAGCCTGGCCGGTCTGCCGAGCGTAACACAGTCTGAGACGATAACAGATGAAAGACTGTTTCCTCCCTCAGGCTCATAAAGATGGGATCTGTATGAAAATGTTATGAAACACTACAGCGTGTCCTCTGAATATGAAGTACAAGACCACACTGTGTGTAATAAACCTCTCTGGATCTCCATTCATAGTGTGTATGTATGGATTTCAGTACATGTCATTCTACTACTTTGTGATCCCCCCTGCCTTTTCCTCTAGTGCCACTATGAGGTTGACCTTTTGGCAATATCTCAACAGCTATTAGATGGATTGCCATGACATTTTGTTCTGACATTCATGTTCCCCAGAGGATGAATTGTAAAAACTTTGATCCCCGAACTTTCATCTATATCACCGTCATCGGGTCAAAAGTTCACTCCGACTTTTTGACTAAATACTAATGGTATTCCCATCAGCCTCATCTTTGTGTTTTGTGCTAATTAGCTAAATATCAGCATAATAACACGCTAAAATAACACATAACATGCTGGAAAAAGGTAACGCCTGCACACTTACTCCACATCACAAAAATGTATTAATGAGTATACATTCAGAATGTGGAAACCACATCCATATTTATACATCATGCACACCAATAGGCAACAAGCTCTATGATGGCAGGTGTGGTTCATCAAAAAACCCAGGGTGATAAAACATCCACATACAATTAAAGGTGCTAAATGCGAGATTGGGAGCATTTCTGTTGCTTCTGCACGGCGCTCAACATGGCGACAGCTGCTAACAGTGAAAAGAACAGCAACAGTGCTGACAGAGCTAACAGTGTTACCCTGAGGGGGCAACCGGAGGGTGGGTGCTACGCTTCTGCGACCGACGGCGTTATCGGTTGTCATTGCCGTATGAGAGCAGTGCAGAGTGCCGGCCGTGAGCTAGCCAGTGGGGCAAGCTCACATGTACAACATGCACTAAAAGCATGCGCGGCAGGCCCTGGCTATGTCAACAAAGAGCGGAGAAGCTCATATTACAACACACTGAGAGTGACTTCATTCTCTGCTCAGGTAGATGCACTATATCTTTACGTAGCAAATGGTTGTGTACTGCTATATTAATGCTCTGAATATCATATAGAGCACCTTTAACGAATCAATAAAGTACACATAAAAATCAGTAATACAAATCCATCAAAAATACGTTATTTATAAACAAGTCATATTCATCATCGCATGTATCAGAAACTACATCACCTACGTTCAAAAAGATATTGGTGTGCATGATGTATAAATATGGGTGTGGTTTCCACTTTTCCACATTCTGACCTGACGAAGATCCGAGTAGGATCAAAACCTAGTCGTTAATACATTTTTGTGGCTTGGAGTAAGTGTGCAGACGTCACGCAATGTGCGTATAATTTATCTTCTTGTAACATCAGCATGCTAAAATGATCATTGTTAGCACGTTAATCTACAGCCTCACAAAGCTCGTCTTGTTTCTTCACAAGGAGTTCAAAGGTCACAGAGAAGCAGAGCCATAAATTACTAAAATGGGGCTCAAAGGTCTTCTATTTATTTTTTTATTAGTTAATTTGTTTTTATTAATTTCCAACCCCTCAGCTTTATAATAATTTAATTACAGTGAAACAGGGTTTCTCCAATTACTAGTGTACATAGGGGATTTGTCTGAACGTGGCTCTGAGTCAGTATGGACACTTTTGTTGATAGTGAATCATGAGTGCTCCAGAGGGTGGATGACTGTCAGACACTGATGATAAGATATCATGTGATTGTGTTTAATCATTTTGAATACTTGGTCATGCTTCGGGATCAGATTAATCGTAATTACCCCATGCACAACACTGACACACACACACACACACACACACACACACACACGTAGAGGATGTACATTATCCCGAACGTTTTTGTAAAGTAACTTAAATTGCTCCTCATTTTCTCCCCCCAAAATATTACCCACCAAAGGGCAATCCATTCATAGTGGCAGCTGAAATGACCTGAGCTGTGAAATGACCTCAAATTGCTGAGTGAATGGCTTGTCTGATTGCTTCCCATTCTTTTGGAGTATAGCCTCTGCACTGGAGGGGGGCATTTCTCTGCAAGTATCGTATGTTGTATGAGAGACCTGCAGGTGGAACGGAGGAAAACGAAACGTGTGAATAATATTCAAGCACCGAAACACACACTAATGAGCAATATTTCTCTCTCTCTCTCCCTCACATGTATGCATGACTGCCAATTAGTCCATTTAGTGTCACTTAAATGGAGGATGCCTGTGAGCCCGCGATGCCGGGAAAGTGAAATACCCAGAGCCTCTGGTGAGATCGTCGTTGACAAGCTGCTTGGCCCCGTTACTGATTTACTCCGTCTGTAATCCCTGTCGTATTCCCGGCTGAGCTCCTGTCACCCTCCATCACTTTCTAATGCACTGACTTTCGCTCTCTCTTTTCCCTTTTCCTACAGGTACGATGTCGACTCGAAGAGCGCCAACCTGTCAAAACACGTGAGTACTAACAACTTGATTATGTGTGTCTTTTTTTGCGCGCACATGTATGTTTACACCGTATTTAATTCGATGTGAGCGAGTGTTTGTGTGAGCATGATTGCCGTCCTTGTTATTACCTCCCATTAGCCTCATTTCAGTCGCATAACAGCAATCTGGCCATTACAATGAGTGTGTTTATCATCTACTGTAAATAGCACATTCCCTGAACAGCCATTTAGAAATTAAATAAATGCCGACTTCCCTGTCCACCCCGCTTTTTTTTTTCACATTGTTAGCAGTGATTAGCATAACGGTAATTAGAAACAACAATGTGATAACTTTGTCAGTAATAGCTGTGTCCTGCCTACTGCATCATGGGGATTGTAGTTCAAACAGTCTGAGCTCGGACACAAAGAGTAGAGAAGCAAAGACACGAAACTCTGGTGCTTTTTTGACAGTTGCCGCCACAAAATGTTTATTATATTTATAATATTTTATTGTTCAACACAGGCCATTTCGGTAAAAATATGACAACAGAATAGAAATAATTTAGTTTTACTTTTGAACAGCACTTTTTACTGGCTTCTGGCAGTCGCTTTCAGTCCAAAATGGCAGAAGCGTAGCTTATCTGCTGGGCGCTGATGTTGCAACAGAACAAACAATTGACTTTAACTTCTTGGCAATATACGTTCTTTGTCGTACCCTTAAAGGTTTTCCTCTGTAAAGTGTAGAGCGGTTCACTGGCCTTTTTTGATTTACATATGTTCAGTTTTGATCACAGGACCAAATGAGATACGTTTTAGTTAGTGAGCCACACAGTTGCTGATAGGTAGATTTTGTTACCTACAGACCGAGTCAGGCTAGCTGTTCTCCCCCCCCCCCCCCCTCCCCCGGTTTCCAGTTTTTATGCAAAGCTAAATTGGCTGTCTGCTGGCGGTAGCTTCATACTTAATACTCAGTCTTCTAGAAGAGAAGAAATTGAAAAATCAAATATTTAAAGGGACTATTTGTAACTTTCAGAAATGCTTCTTAACAGCGACACCTGTTGCCGTGAAATCAACGAAAGTCAGCGTCGGGCTTGCGCCTGCTCGCTCTAAATATACCTGAATGAGCATCGCTCAAAACAGTGAGGCGACACACGTCAGCTAAAACCACAATATCACTCTATATTTCAGCTGCTTGGCAGTAATGTTAGCTGACCAGACGAAGGTCTCTCCATGAACATGATTTAGATCTGATCTTAGTGTTGGCTTTTACTGCCTCAGCGCAGGCTGATGCAGCGAGGCTCTGCAGCGTGTCTCCTCTGCTCTCTCCGCCCACAGCCGGAGAGAGCAGGGAGACACCGGCACCCGGTCGGTAACGAGACGATAACGTTACTAGCTGAGGAGCTCCATCACTTCACAAGACACAGGAAACCTCTGTTGGTCTGGAGGAGCTGCAGCAGTTATTTCTGCAAAAACGTCCACTATACATTCACTAGATATTCTCAGAGCTAAACTAACTCTTCAGCAGTGTGTAGTGAGCGCGCGTTCACGTCTAGAGGTGGAGCGAGCTGAGCGAGAACGCGTGCGCTCTCTGAGTGAAGGCAGGCAGGCAGAGGAGGAGAGGCAGCGGCCACACGCGAACGCGCATATGCGAGCGCGCATGTGTGGCGACCCGCTACATTTATACGCTTAAAAAGTTACAAATAGTCCCTTTAACTTAAAGCTGAGGTTGATAACTTTAGCAAATATGATAAAAAGTTATTTTTATAATACAGTCACTATATCCTGACTGTGGCAGATAATAATAAACAATACACAGATAATCTGCGATAAAAATCATGTTCCTCTGTGTCCTCCTAGTGCTCATCAGAGCCGAGCAGTCTCTAGGTAGCTGTCAATCACTGCTCACTGTGAAACTCTGCTAGGCAGCGCTGAAGTATGAATCAAGATTCTGTTACTGTAATGCTTATTCCTCATCTCAGATGTTTTTCAGAAACATCTTGTAGTGTACTGTTTAGCTGTAAAATGAGAAAGTTTGCTTTGGGCGATGGGGCGGTGCTTGGTTTTGGCTTGACTGTTTTCAACACAGCGGTCGGGTCACAAATGTTAGGGCGCGGTGAAATCTTGCAAATGCCATGAGGAGCACTAGGAGGACACAGAGGACATCACAGATTACCTGTGACAGTTTTATAAAATAACTTTTTTATCATATTTGCTCAAAGTTATCGACTGCAGCTATATAAGGGGTAACACTGTCTGTCATCGTGCAACAATTAGTGACTGTTTAAATTGATAACTTTCATCCGTTCACTGAGCTGTATGTGTATCCTGAAGGTTTGTAATCCTGTGTGCACATCTGTTGTCATGAAATCGGCTTTTCAGTGATATCTGAGACATGTTTGTGCAGGTTTGCTGTGGTAACGGTCAATACTGGCCTTAAACCGTCGCTGTCCAATGTGAGGAAGTCATAGCAACAATAAAAATGATTGGAGGCAGTAAAAGATAAAACAACAGCTGTCTTTTCTACTCACAATCTCTGACCGTTATGTGGACATTTACAGCTTCAGCGTCCGTAATAGCCGTATCAGGCTTTGCTTCCTCCCTCTATTAAACACCACCTGGAAGAGAAACCGCTACAACTGTGTGCAGTACATATGTATGTGTCTGTTATACTCAACATGACTTTTGTGTCCCAGTCTGCCTCTGAGCAGAGCTGCAGACAATGACTCACGTTCTGCCCTGAGTTGACACACTTGCTCTTACCAGTTGTTTGCTCTTCATTGTCCGACCCGACCGGTCTGACCACATATCACACGACATATAGACACACCGTCACATGACTTCCATTGTGTCATAAACAAATGGGAAAGAGGCCGGGATTATTGGAAGAAAACAGTAGGGGGATGTGGAAAAACATGACTTGAGGCTTTAAAGATGAGTATTTGTTATATTTGAGCACGCTACAATCCAAATATTAAAGGCCTACAGTGCTATTAAAGACCATTACAGGACAAGACTTTCCTTTGTTCAAGTGCTGTCTGTATAGTTTATAAATGATAGAACAGCACTCAGACATGATTTGTGTCCTAGGGCGATAACAATGCTGCAATGCTAAAGCATAGACATACAAAAGCAATATATAAGCTGATTGAATGATCTTGTGAAACGTACAATCTCCTGCTGCATATTCTGTTTTAATTGTGTATTTTTTATTACTTGGTTATAGCAACAAAATAAAATTGAATAGTGGCTTATCAAGAGGCATCTGGTTGGACCATTAAAATTTCCCCTGTTTTCCTATTATGTGATTGTTACATTTCTATCTACCCTGAAATTGGGAAAAATTATGTTTATTTTTCTCTCATTTTTTTTCGTAAAGCCATTTCATGACACCAGGGGAATAAATCTAATAGGTGTAATTGAGCACCTCTGTAAAGGCACAGGAGGGTAAAAGGTTGTATTTTCTACACTTTCATATGTACCTGTCAAAAGGGGATGTGGATTTTATTTAGCCGTTATGCTCAATTACAGCAAACTGCTGTGTACAGTTGATATTATTATGTGGCATTAGACTGAATGGTGCAATGCGGTGCAAAAGGGAGTCTTACAGTATGTACAGTCACATTGATTTCAGTGCAGGACCATATAGTGGTGGTGGTGGTCATGTTTTGACCTTTAATCTATGCAGTGGGCAACCTCCGGGTCTGAAAAGTGAAGCCAATGCCTTAAACTTGCATTCTTTCTAACAGCCAGCAGGGGGCGACTCCTCTGGTTGCAAAAAGAAGTCTGATTGTATAGAAGTCTATGAGAAAATGAGCCTACTTCTCACTTGATTTATTACCTCAGTAAACATTGTAAACATGAGTTTATGGTCTCAATCTCTAGTTTCAAGTCTTCTTCAATACAGCATGATGTTCATTTAGTAAATGATGGTCATATTTAGAGTCAAATAGACCATAAAGCAGGGGATGCTTTAGGGCGTGGCTACCTTGTGATTGATAGGTCGCTTTCACAGTGTGTTTTTTCAGTTCATGAAAGTTAATTGTAACATTTGTGTCGCCTAAAAATGTTTCAGTTGGTTGTACTTAGCTCCGCCCTCTCGCGTCACTTCTGGTTGCAAAAAAATGACGGCCAAAATGCCGAACTCGAGGCTTCAAAACCGTAGTCCACAAACCAATGGGTGATGTCACGGTGACTACGTCCACTTCTTATATACAGTCTATGGTCCAAACAAGCAAAAAGGTTGAAATCATGGGTATATGTCTATAGATACAGTTAATTTACCAACAGCATATACATTTGACATTTACTTATACAGTATGAAGGAAAGGGGAAGAAAGTTAGCTAGCTTTGATTTCAAGGTACAAGGTAGTAAGTGTTAAAAAGTATAAATATAGATGAAGAGGTTACAGGATTTGCTTTTTTCTTAAGGTTCAGTGTACCATTTGTGGCTTTTATTGCTATCTTTGTCTCCCTGGAAAGAGGACCTTTAACTTTATTGTGTTATTAAATCAAAAGTGGGTTTTGTTTTCAAAACTTTATACTGCAAAAAAAAAATGTTTTTTTACCGCTGTGATGGATGACATCAGTATTATTTCATCTATAGCTTTTAAATCATTATTATAATGTAGCTGCAAGGCTGTGTCATGGGTCATTATCTGCCTCCAACAATAATTCACATTGTGCTTTATTTTTCAGTTTTAAGAGTTGCAGCTTTTAAAACGGTTGAATGAAAGCCATGAAATGAACTTCTGGCATTTATTTGCCAGTAACTGTATGAAACTAGATAAATTGAATACTATAGTGAGAAACACTTTCAGTCCCTCAAAAGCAAATTTAGTCCCTCTCAGTTTCTCTTTGTTGTCTCTCTGGGCGCATTCCATCCCTCTCGTGCTTCCCTCATCTCTCCTCCCCATCTGTCACCTTTCCTTTTTTATTTCATTGCCATACTCTTGTTCTCTCACTTTCTCTGTCTTGATCTCTCCATTTCCCATTTCCCATTTCCCTCCCTCCCCGCTTTACCTCACTTTTCTCGCAATCAATAATCTCATAGAAGAAGAGAGGGGCTCGGAGGCAGCGTACCGGCGTTGATGCAGGTCTCAGGAGGGGGGGAAGGCTAGAGAGCCAATCCATTAGATGGTGTTTTAACATGGGAGCTGTAGGCTGCAGGAACACCTGGGAACCGGGTGAGAACGAGCGTGGAATATAGAGGGACGGGTCGAGAGAGAGAGAAACACACGTTTATGAGCTCACACTCATTTCTATCTGTAGACAGATAGGAAGCTAGAAGGCTGATCTATTTTTTAACATTTTAGAAATCAATTGCAAATCAAAGGCAGATCAAAACATCTGTAAAACCTCTGGGTACCACCTTCTAATAAGTCATCTTTTATAAAGGGTTTGTAAGTTGAATCTAACGTCATAAATCATTTACTTAGGCTTAATAGATATAAATAGATGTAAGACCGACTTTTGGGTTGCCAGGTTGTGATAAATTCTTCTGGCAGGTGTTTATCCTCTTGCAGGAAACTTTGGTTTTTAATCTCTTTAATTCATTAACGAGACCCTCTAATGGATCACTTATCTTCTGTAGAGAATCTGGGCCAAAATCAATTTATTAACAGCTTGTTAACATGCATATAACTGCACTTTTTGCTTAATAGAAAATGTGAAGCTGATCGATGAAGCATTAGTAGATTATTTATTGACCAGTGAAGAAAAGGTTTGACTTTAGTTATTTATTTATTTATTTATTTTATTTTATTTATTTAATTTTATTTATTTATTTATTTATTTATTTATTTATTTATTTATTTATTTATTTATTTATTTTTAAAGGGACTCTCTGTAAGATTCATAAATTGCTCGTTAACAGCGTGTGGCCGTTAAGTCAACGACGGTCAGCATCCTGTTGCTCGCACTTGTGTTCGCACTACGCAGCGAGCATCGGTCGAAACAGCGAGGTGACACACACGAGACTGGACGTGATTGATTAGCAGCTAAAACCACAATATCACTATATGTTTCACATTGCTTGGCAGTAATGTTAGCTACCAAAACGAAGGTCCCTCCGTGAATCGAAGGCTGATGTTGATCCTAGTTTTCCTCCGACGTCGTTCACATTCCAGTTTCACAGACGGGCTTCACCAGATATAACTTTGTGTTTTTTTGTGTTTCTGTGGAGTCAGAGTCGTGGTGTTGACCGGTTGTTTGTTGGCATTAGCGGACTCCATTTCTAACTGAACGTTAGCTGTGGTTGCACCCTGTTATCGGAGCTGAAAATAAAGGCTCTCTCGAATGTGCGTGACGTCACATCCGTTGGATTTTCCCGGAAAAAAAAACACGACCCGGGTTCTTCACATTAAAAGCAGTCTACAGGCTGAAACCCTTTTTAGGTTAGGTAGCAACCTGTTCACACATTGGCAATAAAAAATTATTAAAATACATTTATACGTGTAAAAACGTACATACAGTGCCTTTTAAATTATTATTATTGGTCAATAAAATGTAAAAAAAAGAAGTAAAAAATCTGAATTTCACAAAGTTGACAAACTGTTTTGTCCAACCAAGAGCCCAAAACCCAAAGATATTAAGTCTAATATCATAAAATAAAAGCAAATATTCACATTTAAGGGGCTAGAATAGGCTTAATAAATGAATTAAATGATTATTTGACTGTCAAAATAGCTGCTGGTTAATTTTATATTCATCTATATCCATCTGCTCACACTCGCCCTGAACTCCTCCTCCGCTGTGGATCTGAGTCTTATCCACCAAACAGTTGATTTTTCCGGATCATTACTGAATGGAGCTACACCCACACAACTATCTTTTATAAATCTTTTTATAGCCCGCGCTGTTATATATATTTAGCCATTAGCTGCACACGGCCAATTCTCCGATGGACCTCATGCTGGCAACATCCACGGTTGCTAGGCGATTTGTGACTTTACTGCACAGCCTCTGCATCACACAGTGGCAAATATCATAAAAATAATTTTACAATGTTATTGTGGCCAAAACAAATTAGTTTAAAATTAAAGTCACATGACCGTATGTATGCAACACTGATGAGATAAATGAGCTAGACAGGACGGCGTGAAGCTGGGTCGATGGATAGATATAGAGACAGAATAACAAAAGAGGCTAATCAATGGAGCAAAGAGAATCCATTATGTTAGTGCTGCTTTGAGCTGCTTCAGTCAGATATTAGAGACGGTGTCCAATAATGACAAACGGCCTCAACGGCGAGCCCCCCGGTGAAACTAGGATTGAGATGGCTTGTTTCTGTAATAGCTTCCATACAATTAGACATAGTTTGTGTGTTACAGTAGTTGTGTTTCATACTTGGCTTTTATTTTGAAGACTTCAGAGTAAGCAGATTGCAGTTGATTTATGACAGACAACTTTATAACTTCCACATTGTCATGACATTTTTTGTGCATGTACTCTTCTCTCCATCTCTCTGACTTTCTGTCTGTATCAGCTGTAAAGTTTCATTATGTGACGGCGTTTTAATCTACCAGGAAAGTGGAGTGGAGAGAGCAGAGTGGGTCAGGTGTGAGGGCTGGTGGGAGGAAGGCTCAGTCTACTCGGCAGTATTATCTGTCTAAAGGGGAACATGGAGGTATTGTAGAGATCAGGGACGAGGGTCATTTTATGACTATTTTGTTTTATGAAGTGTATTTTATGTGTGTTTATTTTTTGTTATGTCTTAACTCTCTCTCCTTCTCTGTCTGTGCAGGACTTTCTGGGCCAGGCCTACTGTACTCTCGGAGAGGTGGTTGGATCGTTGGGTAGTCGCTCGGAAAAACCTCTTGGGTGAGTAGTAGTAGGTGGGAGTGTGCCGATATTTCAGTAATGATCTGACCGATGTTGATTGATGATCGTTGATGTTTTTCTCCTACAGAGTATAGAGTAGGACCAAAGCATTTCCTTTGGGAGTTACTGTGTTTAAGCATTAAAACATTGCTGTTGTTTCACAAAGATTGTTTGCTTTAAATGCTTTAAATTGGGTATTTTCAGCTAATTATGTCACATAACTAGCTATATATCTATATATCTATAGATAGATATATAAAAATAAAAAATAAAAGAAATATAGATTTGTCGGGTTTAATACTTTATATTAACATGGATAAATATGCTTGATTTATGCAAATGCGTGTATATATTTATGTCTAGAAATCAATTACAAACACAAAACAATGCCAAGTATTGTCCAGAAACCCTCACAGGTACTGCATTTAAGCATAAAGAATATGCTCAAATCATAACTGTAAACTGCAGCCCAACAGGCAACAACAGCTGTCAGTGTGTCAGTGTGCTGACTTGACTATGACTTGCCCCCAAACTGCATGTGATTATCATAAAGTGGGCATGTCTGTAAAGGGGAGACTCGTGGGTACCCATAGAACCCATTTTCATTCACATATCTTGAGGTTAGAGGTCAAGGGACCCTTTTGAAAATGGCCATGACCGTTTTTCCTCGCCAAAATTTAGTGTACGTTTGCAGTTCATTTAGGTTTTATAGTTTCATATGATGCCAGTATTAGCTAGCACATAATAGCTAGTTATGTGACATAATTACCTGAAAATAACTCTATTCAAAGGAACAAACAATCTTCATTAATTGTCATGAATTCTATTAATTTTCAGATATTTTATTAAGAGAATTAAACACACTAAAACAGATCCTTTTAAAGAAGTATACAGTAATTGATTTGTGATTAGTTTGCATTTAATCTCCAAGACGTTTGGTAACAGTCTGTCTCTCACCGTCTGTAAATCTACCTGGCTGACTGACTGCACACTAAATGAATAACAAAGTGTCTTTCAAGTGTGAAGCCAGTATATCCACAAACCATATATGTATAAGGTATGCAGGCATAGAGCTTTAAAGCTGTGAGCTGGGTGTAGATTTACTTTGTGTGGAAGAATATCTGCTTCTTGGTAATTGGAGTGATTGAATCAGTATCAAGGGTGCATCTCGACATCTTTTTCTGGGGATACTAAGCTGAGGAAAAGTGCCCACACCTCCAGCTTTTTAATGAACATACATGCTCACAAAAACACTCTTCCCACACACTCGAGGGTATTCTTACACATGCAAAGTCAGAGGCTCATTACATCGATCGTGTTCCTCAGGCTTGTGAGGTCAGCTTGCAGCAACGCACATAGATCACAATATATGCATCTGTTTGTTTGTGTACGTTTGTGTCTTGTTGTACGTTTTCTTGCGGTGGCCTTTCTAAAAATGAGCATCGGTGAAACTTACTATATTCCTACTATATATCTGATCCGGTTGTCTTTGCGACAGCGGCGCCGACAATAATACCACTTGGAAACGCTAAGAGGGGAAAAGTTGAAAAGTTGCCACTTTAACTAGGGCATCTGTCACTTCAGAATAAAAATGCTTCAGGCCCTCTTCATCTTTAATTTGTCATTGCTGATGTGCATGAGAGATTGTTGTCAGAGAATCTTATCTGCTTAGATAAATGACAGACGCATTAGATCGTTTGTCACCGCGCTCGCATCAACACATGAATCAAAATCTTCCTCTTGTGCAAAGTTACAAATTAACAAGAGTGTGACATGCAGGATTTGAATTGTTCTATTTAGAAGCAATATTAAGAATGTGAATAATATAAATTCAAATATTATTAAATAATAATAATAATAATAATAATAATAAATTCTGAAAAATATTAAGCAAATTAAAGTTAAAAAAAAAAGTAAAAATAATTATAATATTTAAGAAATAAAAATGAATAAATAAAATAAAATAAAAATAAAATAAAATAAAATAAATTCACTCACCAGATTCCCGATCAGAGCATTTTTAATCAGTATCTAAGCCAAGTCTCCCATTTACAGACACATATGTCTCTGATGCAGTGACACAAAGTTGAGTGGTTTTTGAAAGGAAAAAATGTTGTTGGAGTTTGTAATTTATTTGGGAAGGTGGTCCTCTGAAATGTTTTTAACAATCAGAAATGGGCCTCAGGATACAGAAGGTTGAGAACCCCTGTTCTAAACCATTGTACTCCAGCTATCCAAGCTGTCAAAAATGCCCCTCTGTGCTTCTTTAAAACACTATTAGCCGTTTCCAGACAGATATCCGCTCTGACAGGGAGCTGTTTTCCACTTTTAAAGAATTGCTTTGCCTCTATTTTAGTGACATTTTGCAGGTGTGCCACATCTCTGTGGTGCTGCTGTTGGTCCAAACCTTCCTGCCACGACAGTTCCACAATGACGCTCTCTCTAAAGATACTTTTACAAAAGAATAGCATTGGCAGGGAAATCAGGGATGCAGGGTGCGTAGCTGTTCTGTGTCAAATAAAATGAAAAATGACTTAGTCTAGTATTAACCTGCACCATGCAGCTGTATTAAAATATAAGCATTATTTACAGATATTAAAATAGTTTGATGAAGATCAGCAGTGAAATCAGCTTCATTAGGGACCCTAATTAGGATACATCATTATCTGCTTTTATCCATGCTGCTGCTCCGTTGGCCTCCTCTGGTTCACATATTTTCTCTCTCTGTCATGGTGAAGCCCTCTTGGCTTCCTTTCAATTGTGTATTTTTAATCCAATTTGCTCGTTCATTTGAAGCCTTCATGAGCCTTGAGATCCCAAAAGGTGGGGTGGCGGGGGAAATAACGGCCAAGCTGGCATCCCTTCACTAAGCACTGTCAACAACCTGGCAACCTGTGTGCGTGTGCGTGCGTGCGTGTGTGTGTGTGTGTTCCACTATTCCTTTTTGTTTCAAAGCAACACTGCCATCCACTTGAGCGGCAATCGCCATGGTGATTGCAGAGAGAGAGAGAGAGAGAAAGAGCTGTCTGTCCATGTACTTGTGTGTGTGTGTGTGTGTGTGTGTGTGTGTGTGTGTGTGTACGTGTGTGCGCACACATGCCTTTACATGCACCATGGACCCCTCCAAAGTGCAAAATGATGTTGTCCACCCTGAAGCGCTACTTAAGAAATCCCTCCCTCCACGGCACTCTTCATCACACACACACACACACATACACACACACACACACACACACACACACACACGGATGGCGTACACATACTTGTAGTAATTTATTATACCTATGAAAAAGTAATGCGCTATAATTTATATATAGACCACAAAATCAATTTGTGGTTGGGATTGATGGTCAGAAAACACAAAACCTTCGCCCAGGAGGCCAGTGTTCATACCCCGTGTGAAACCAGAAGTCAACGTTGATTTATTTGAAACGTGACTTCCGTACTTAAGTTATTCCAGTTATTTTAGCCCAAACTGCGTTCCTTTCCTGAACCTAACTGAGTAGTTTTGTTGTTAAACCTAATGCCTAGTTCACACTACACCACTTAAGCCCTGATTTTCTGATCCCAGACAGTTTTTGGAGATCCTCAAATCAGAGACAAATCTGCGTTTTCATGCCGCTCGCACATCGGCGCTCGAGAGTCATGTGTGAACTGTTGCCAATGCCTCGCAAACACATTCCAGATATCTAGCATGCTAAATATCTGGACCTGTCGGGGACTCCGGTCATGAGCTACAGCCAATGAGAGCGCAAGACACGGGGTTGAGGGTAAACCTGGAGGAGGAGGGGTCGCCTGTAACAATAAGAACTTACAGTATGTGCTGCATTTGCAACACGAAGCAAAGTTGTTGTTGCACCGAGATGAATAAATAGTAAATAAAAAGTGTGGAAACAGGCTACTTTGTAAACACACGTGCCAACAACAATATCGGTCATTTAACGTGTATGTCTCGCGTGTTTACGTGACAAAACGTAGTCGTGGATTCGTTTCGGTGAAAGATCTAGTGCAAGTTGTGTAGTGTGAACTTGGCTTAAGTCGTTTTATTTTGAAAAGACTGGAGCAGAAATTGACTCATGAGCATTCATAGGAAAACGCATGAAAAATGAAGTATAACTTTTCGTAAGAGATCATACAAACCGTTGTGTGAGGATGCGTTGATCTGTTAATGGTGACACTAATGGCAAAAGAGAATGCACATCAGAGCCACAGCTGCCATTTTTATGGCTGCATGAATGCGCTTCTTTGAATATTTTAGACGTCTTGTGCATGATGTTATTATAATTATTGAGAGGAAAGGTTGCATGAATTTTTTTGCAGAGGCTCTGAACTTTCACAGCTAAGGAAAGCAGAACGTGGGAGTTGTTTATTCTCAGGTGCTGAAGACATCCACTCCTCATGTATTATTATACCGTGTTATTGCAAAATATTTGCAGCTGGAAAAAAACATCCCGTCTGATTGAAATGCATTTACTAGATTCATATTTTGCTCAAAGCCCTGTGATTGACTGGCGACTTGTTCAGGGTGTAAAGCATCAGCGGTTACAAATAATGGATGGATGGATGGATATATTCCACAAGTGTCATATTGACCGTTTCTAACCTGTTTTCAAAGATGTCACGAATGATTTGGCGCAGAAATAGAAACCCTGTCAACATTTATTAGAAACAAAGGTACTGAGGCCACAGCTGTTGCAGTCGTTGTCTTGCTGAGGTTGTGTCTGTATGTAAGTATGCATGTGTGTGTGTGTGTTTGTGTGTTAGACTTTGTCAGACACACACCTGCAGTCTGACACGACAGGGGGGGATCTTTAACAATTTTAATGAGTGATAATTACAGCTAATTACATTGTTCAATCAAACTCCAGTGGGCATTCAGGAGTGTGTGTGTGTGTGAGAGAGAGAGGAAAAAAGAGTGAGAGCAACAGAATGCAAAACAATGACAAGTACAGTATTGTGCGTTGCGTGGCTCCTGGCCGACCAGCAGTGTGTGTCTGTGCTCTCACATGTGTTTCCATGTGTCTCTCTGTGTTGTCTGATTACTCTCAGTCCTGCTGGTCACTCGTAAAAGTATCGTATCGTATCGTATCGTATCGTATCGTATCGTATCGTATCGTATCGTATCGTATCGTATCGTATCGTATCGTATCGTATGTTGTGTTCTTATAGGGGGAGTGGCTTTGTAGGGACATGACGATTTCCTCGCTAGATTTATCAACTTGGAGCTAGAGCTGCTTGCTGCTTTCATTGGAAAAGAGTTGTCAACACTGGGCTGGGTTTGTTCGATTGGATAACTTGCTGATAAATGCAGTGTACTCTTGCTAGTTTCTCTAGATTACCAACCCTAGCTTTAAGCTCATTTTGACTTTAAATGCATATAACCTCATATTTTATTTCACTGCAGGCACAGCTCCTGTAAAATCTGAGTTCTGTGTGCTGCATGTTGAAGCTGATAAAAAGTCCTTGAGGGCCTATTTAACTTCAGAAATGCATGACGTGTTACCCTGACTCATTGTTTGGTTATGTTTGCATGAGAGCACTCAGGTTTAGTGAATACCACCTGATATTTAATTCAATTAGCATTTTATTACTGATAACATTTTCACTTGAAATGGTGTTCATTTTGAGAGTTAGTCCCTATCGCTTTCCTTTTCTTTATTCTTCCCTCTCCTCTCCAACTCTCCATCTTTATCTCCCTCACACTCGCCCACCCTCTTTTTTTGTTCCCACAAACGAAGTATTCCAGTGTTCACGGGGTCAGAGAGAAGCCCTGGTGAACTGTGGTAGAGCCAAGCGGGCTACAATTTGAGACACAAGTGAGCCAAGAACGCCGACACACACACACACACACAGACACAAAGACTGATAGCTGTGAATACAAGCCTGATTGTATGGATTTGTAAAGGAAGGACAAAGAAGCTCTCTATCTGCCGCTGGTGTACCGTGTGACATGGATTTGATGTCAATCTTCCCTTTTGTGCGAGAGAATTATGGTTATGAGTTTCCTTTTAGGGGGAAAGAGTGAGTGTGTGTGATTGTGTCGGGGCATGACCAAGAATAGATTCTCGTGGTCTTATAATTATAATTGATATCTCATTTAGGTATTCTCCCGTCATTGGGAATATAATGAAAATGACGTGTGTGTGTAAGGTGTGTGTATGTGTGTGTGTGTGTGTGTGTGTGTGTGAGCCCCTGTTTGTGCATGCATGTGTGTGTTACGCTGCAGCCCAGAAGTGGCCCAGACTTAATTACCCGTCTCTCGCCAGACGCTGATTGCAAATCCATGTGTCTTGATTAGAAGATTCACAGTGTTTCCTCACACACACACACACACACACACACACACACACACACACACACACACACTGACACACACGCGCGCAGGGAGAGAGATATTCCTGAAGTGCTTTTCTGTGTCGTGAATAAAACTAAAAAGCATTTTACCTGAGAGCGAGGGATTCACATAAAACTTTCATACCTTAAGCATTTTCAAAAGCTCTGTTTTTATTCAAAAACACACATTAAATTCATTCACTTCACTATAAATGCCAAACATACAAAGACTCAAGACTCAATTTTCTGGCTAGAACGAAGCTTTCTCTCTCTATTGTACAGTAATAAATACACCAGTGCTGGTTTTCAGCAAATAACTAAAACACTCAGTGATTGCAGCATAACAATACGCCGCCATTACTTATGTGTTGTCGTAATATTTCTTTTGAAAATTGCAGTTTAGAAAGCAGCGTTGTGTGGTGTGGCGTGATTTTTTTTTTTACGTATCTGAGCTTTGAGCCGGTCCTTCTTGTCTTTACCACATATTGTGTCTGTATGCATGTAACTGTGTGAGATACATTATTCATCCCGTAACTATGCAATCCTGTCAGTTCACACCCACGTTATCATTTTAAGGCCGATCTCTCAGACAGAATAATGACCGCCTCTGAAAAAAAAAATAGAGGAGCGAGAGCAAGCATTTGAGGAAATAACGAGCAGAGGAATCCCATTCGATATCCCGCAGTGGGGGCCCCAGCTCGGCAAAGTTGTCATGGCGACGTGGATTCTGGGCGCTTGTCTCGGGTGTGTTGGCATGTGTGTATGTATGTGTGTGTGTGTGTGTGTGCGTCTTTAACTCTTTCTCCCTGCATATTGTTGCAGTGAGATGATTGAGACTGAGGGTGAGAAAGTCTTTAGTGTGCTCCTAAAAAGTTGTATTTACTTCTGCCTCCTAATGCCGGGCACACACTAGGGATGCACCGATACCACTTTTTTCAGACCGAGTACAAGTACTTACATTTCGGTACTCGCCAATACCGAGTACCGATACGAGTACTTCTCAGTGCCAAAAGACCCTCGTTAACAGCCAGCTGGAGGGTGTGAGCGACACACGGCATGCTGGGGAGACCCGCATACGAGGCGGTGCGCCGCGACCCGCTCTAGGTCGGCTTGGAAAGGCTCGGGGCGAAGGTGCTACCCGGGGCCGTGGCCAAATATCACCGGGGCGGACTGTCCTTTGTGCGCCCCAAAAGTGTCGTGCCCCCAGGGCGGGGCTCGGTCCACGTAAAAGGTGCCAGGGGTCTGCGGCGATGTCGGCAACCCACCCGACCCGTCTTGAAACACGGACCAAGGAGTCTAACACACACGCGAGTCAGAGGGTGCAAGCAAAACCCCGTGGCGCAGTGAAAGTGAGGGCCGGCGCGCACCACCTGAGGTGGGATCTCGGCCCAGCGAGGTCGGGCGCACCACCGGCCCGTCTCGCCCGCACTGTCGGGGAGGTGGAGCGTGAGCGCGTGCGATAGGACACGAAAGAGGTTAACGTCACGATGCTGTAAAGTGGTATCGGAGCCGTTTTGCGAGTACGAGTACATAAGCAAAGTATCGGACCCGATACTGGTATCGGGTATCGGTGCATCCATAGCACACACTACACGAGAATCCAGCTAATTTTGGCCCCGATTCCCCCCCCCGACAGACGTCATCAAAGCCCCGTTCTTTTTGCCATTAGATGCTGCTAAATCCTACACATTGTACCTTTAGGTAAGTTACGTAAGTTAAAATAAGTCAACGTTGACTTTTGGTTTCACACAAGACACAACCGTCAGTCTCCTGGGTGAAAGTCACCTGACTTCCTAGTTTACTCCCGTAATAATTACTACGGCTACTAGAAGCAGCCCTGCACGTATAAATCTGATGCTACGTGTACGTGGAGCACCATAGATTGTCGCACAGGGCCACTGACTTAGGTGTGATTTATATCAAGTATCCGCATGGCCAAAGTGACATCACGCTCTCAGACACGGCCCTTCGTGGGGGTTCTGTGCGGCACGTTTTCGCCTGTCCATACAACTCCAGACCCCCCCCCTCCTCTGCTGTCTGGAAATAAAAGGAAATGAGAAAAAGTCTCCTTTCTCCTCAAGGTGCTATTTTAGCTTTCTCCCCATCTTCAGATGTCTGAGAAATGGGTTTTTGCTTTTGCAAGTTAAAAGAAATAAAAAAAAAACTCTTCAATGCAAAGCGTCAGTTCCAGGATCTGTTTCATTTCGATAAATCTTGCCATTTCAAAAGCACTTTCCCCACCGGTTCCTTGTGCTGGAGTAAAAGGAGACTTGAATTACATTCACGCAGAGGTCCTCAACCCCAATCCTGTGCTGTCTAAATGACTGCCTGAGTCGATTTGTGCCAGGTGGGTCTCTCAGAGCGGAGCTCATCAGACGACAGGCCCTTTTTGCCAGATTGCGAGACCTCTCAAAAGTCAAGTCAAATCATGGCGTCCTGCTCTTCTTCCCACACGGAGGTGGTCGCACGATTGTAATCGGAGTAGATACACCGCTATCACTGTATGCATGGGATGAAGTACTGTTTGCATAACAAGAAGTTATGATTGTTTTATAATAGATCTCAATGTAATTTTCATTAGCAATATACTTTATGATGCAGAACTTTAGGATATAGAACCTTTAACAGATCGACAAGACTGGTATATAAAATAATCAAACAATACATTAATTAAAAAAAACATCACATTTTATTATGTATTCATCTGAAAACTAATCTCACTGAAATATTTTGTTCAGTTCCATAAATAACAGGGATGAAAGCTGAGTTTTGACGAGGTAAAATCTATCCATGGTAATGTAAATGCATTTGATTATCAGTTAATGTTTTTGCATAAATGTGTGAGTACGAATCTGGTTAAAGAGGAGAGAGGATGAATGTCAGATGCTAAACGGTCTGCCCTGGTCTACTTCCTACTAAAGGACTCAAAGAAACATTTGCAGACAGTGAAGCCAGTCAGGTCTGTGTGTGTGTTTGTATCGGAGGAGGAGGAGGTGCTGCAAATGATGTCATTGAGTCCTTCAGCAGTCCACCTTGTTTATTCAGAGGAGGTGCTCACACATGCATCACCTATCCCCACCTTAACCACAGCTGCAACGGCCCACTTACACAGTGAAACACACCACTACGGTCAACTCGGGTCCACACACACACACACACACACACATGCAAACATAAACACCTCATGGTCAACAGTGTTCCCTTTGTATACTGGGAATGTTTTGAGGCGGTGTGAAGTAGTAAAACTTTCCATGAGGTTTGTTCCTGACCAGAGTCTGAAGAGGGGTGTGCTCATACAGTAAATCTGACATTTCCAGTAGGTCTTACTTCATAATGTGCTTTCACAATAAAGGGTGTGTTTTCTATATTTAATCTGTTTGACGCTCAGCTGAGGTTCTTAACACTGACCAGACCTACACCTGTTTTTAAGGGTGGGAATCATCAGACGCCCCACGATACAATATCATCACGATATTTAAAGCTGCAGTAGGCAGTTTATTTTTCGCATCATTGGGCAAAAATTCCATAATAACCTTTCAGTATATTGTAATTCAAGTGTTCTGAGAGATAACTAGACTTCTGCACCTCCTCATGGCTCTGTTTTCAGGCTTTAAAAAACTAGTCCATGACGGGAGACTTTGGCCAATCACAGGTCATTTCACAGAGGGAGAGCGTTCCTATTGGCTGTTCTCCGGCTGGTGGGCGGTGCTTGGTATTTCCTCAACTGTTCTCAACATGGCTGCCGGGTCACAAGCTTTCTCATTTTACAGCTAAACAGAACACTACAAGATGTTTATGAAAACATTTGAGGCGAGAAATTAGCAATACAGTAACAGAATATTGATTCATATTTCATCAGCGCTGCCTAGTTTGACGTTTAGACGGCAGCTGGGCGGCAAGGCTCCAGCTCGGCTGTGATTGGTTGTTTTCCTCCGGTCTGTGAAATCTTGCAGATGCCGTTAGGAGCACCGGAGGACACAGAGGCACATGATTTTCTTCAGATTACCTGTCTCATGCACTACTGTCACGATATAGTGACCGTTTTATATAAATAACTTTTTTAAATCTTATTTGCTCCCTTTCTACCCACTGCTGCTTTAAGTCACGATACGATGTTATTTTGATTTTTAGACATTTCGCGATATACTGAGTATTGCAATAAGATATATTGCAATTTATTATGCAATTTGTCAACATCTGTGTTATCTAATAAGATACAGTTTTCACTCTGTTAATCTCAGAGTTTTCACTCACATATCTTGAGGTCAGAGGTCAGAGGTCAAGGGACCCCTTTGAAAATGGCCAGGTCAGTCTATCCTTGCCAAAAATGTAGCGTAAATTTGGAGCGTTATTTAGCCTCCTTCTCGACAAGCTACCATGACACGGTTGTTACCAATTGATCCTTAAGTTTTATAGTGTCACATGATACCAGTATCTTTACTCTTGCTTTAAGACAGAGCCCGCTACAACCTCTGAAATACAGAATAGCGTCCGGACCCACCAGCCGGCCATCGGATTGTTAAAAGGTTAATAGTTTATTTAATAAAAGATCAATACTTGACGTCCGTGTATCAATACAATATAGCCACGCAAGATATCACCATACTATGCTGTATTGATTTTTTTTCCCACCAGCTTTACCTGTTTTAGACTTATTTCTAAATCCAACTCATCAACAGCTGGAACCATGTATGTATGGATCAGTGAGTTTGATGTCCATCTAGAGACAGCAGAGAAATGTCATCTGAGGTCACAGCCTGAAGGAAATGAAGTGTCACATTATGGAATGTGGGCGGCTGCACTGCGGTGTTTCCAATGTCCCCTTATGATGTCTCATAAAGGGATGATATACGTGTCATTTATTAGATCTTTTTTGTGCTTTCACTCAAACAAGTTGATAAAAACTATAAAAATAACAAAGCATATTTTGTGGAAACCGGTACAAATCTCCCCTGCATCCATCCCCTCCCAGCGTGCAATCAACCGCAATCACTGAAAAATGTCACGATGATGAGACACTGTTTTGGGAAAGAATCTTAGCTTTTACTAATTTCTGGTATCCTGTGGTCAACACGACACAGAGCCAGTATGGAACATCACTGAGTAAACAAACAAGGCAGTGGGGTCAGTGTGGGATCTCTCCTGCTGTGAGAAGGTCACCATCCAGCCTGGAACCTGCTCTGGGATTTGTATGAAACTAGTCCCACGCTCGCTGCTGTCATTGACTCCTCTTCTAGTGTACACACTGTTCTGATGTCGAGGTGGTGATTCCGGTTATGAAACACGAGATGCCTTCCGGTTATTCCACAACTTGACCTTGGTCTCGAGTGCAAGAGAACAGCAGAGACGTAGGAGGAGGAAGAATGCATGTAGAGTAAACAACGTGGCCATGCCAAACACCCTATCCATGTCTTAACCCTTTGCTGTGTTGTGTGTTTGTGTGCAGCGGCATTCAAGGGAAGAAATGCGGGACCGTTATTGTGAAAGCCGAGGAGCTGAACAACTGCAGGGTGAGGATGGATGAACACACTATTTTCTGTATCTGTCTCTATATCTGCTCCTTTCTCTGGCAGGACATTTGTGTTGGAGGATTCAAGGCACAATAGCTGTGGGAACTTGTGTGTCTGTTTACAGACTTAAGAAGTAGTTCAAATGGCGCAAGAGGCCCCTTTGACCTTTATTTTAATATTTGAATATTTCATTGAACTTAAAAGAACAACAAAACCTCACTAAAAAGCACTTAAAAGCAGCTGTTTGGATTTTATGTTGCGTTTCTGGTGCCATGTTTTGTTGGTGGTGTATTTTGTAGTTATGTTCCAATTTGCACATTATCAATCAATCAATCAATCAATCAATCAAACTTTATGTATATAGCACCTTTCAAACAAGTCAAATGCAATTCAAAGTGCTGTACAGACGATTGACAAAAATATAGAGTGTTAAAAATGGATTTAGAGACTAATAAACATCAAAACAACCAATATAAAAGTTCATTAAAAAAGAAAGCAATAAGAGATGGGTATTTAAGATAATAAAAGATAAATAAAATACAACAAAATAAAAATAAAAATTATGAAACTACACAAAATAAACAGATTGTATTAAAATAATACAATTTTAATAAAATAAAATAGATTATGACATTAGACATAGAAATATAGAAATGTCATCTATAGCAGGGAGTATGGAGCCAAAGCAACCACAAAGTGTATCAGATGAGTCACAAATATGACTGAATACATCAATAAACCAGAGGGGCACTCTGAGAGCGCAGACCTCCGCCAAGGTCTCGCAATGTTAATGAAATTGAAAAATAATTTGTGTATCTGCCCTGTAATTCGGACCCGCTTCAGAATTTAATATGTTCTTCCTTGGCCCATGGTACACCCTTCCACCAAATGTCATGAAAATCAGACCAGTAGTTTTTCCGCAATCCGGAAGACAAACAGACAAACGAACAAATCGAACCTTGGTAACATAATTAAAATAAAGTGTAAAAAGAAATATTTTTCCTTTTCCTTATCCATCAGTTGGTAAAAAAAAATATTTTTATATATTTTTTTTCTTTACCTGCAAACAGGTGATATAATAAATTAAAAGTTAATTGATTTTTCTCCTCTATTTGTGTTTTACTAGCTCTACTTATTTTTCATCTTTCATCACCGGTGTCCTATTTTTTGGCCTCAGCACACATTTAATCATTTTTTGGGCGCCGTAGTACATCAGAAAAACTCTTTTAAGTCAACAATAAAAGACTTTTAGAGTCAGTCATTATGAACTATTTGGCTCCTGCATTCAACAATCACATGCCGTGAAGCCCTCTGGAGAAGAAAGATAACAAACATTACTACCGACAGCAACCTCAATCGACCAGCAGAAATCAAACTATTGCATTCAAAGGGAATTAAGGCCACCTATGCATTTTTTATTCAGGTTTCTCTCTGTCCTTTTCTGTCTCTACTCATTAGGAATCAGTGATGATGCAGTTCTGCGGGAACAAGCTGGACAAAAAGGATTTCTTCGGCAAGTCCGACCCCTTCCTGGTCTTCTACAGGAGCAATGAGGACGGCACGTGAGTTCCCCTCCCCCCTTCCTCCATCACCATCTCTCCTTCTCCCCTTTCATGTTTGCTTTAATCCCTCCCTGCATCCAAAGGAAATTGGTTTCATCGATTTGCCATCAGATTTAAAGCCGCGCTGCCTGTTTAAGCACGTGTGTGAATTGCATGTGGAAATATTTGTGGTTGACGAATGTGAGTGTGTGTGTGTGGAAGCAGGAGGCATTGAAGTGCAGTGCTGTAGTATGTGTGTGTTAGACCCAGCTCTGTGGGTTCTCTTTTCCATCCTGCAGTGTGTGACAAGTCAGATAAGACCTTGTGCTCTGAGGGCAGAAGATACCAAGTCCACCTGCTAGCCAAGGGACTAATGAAATTACATCTTGCAGTGTGTGTTTGTGTGTGTATTTCTGTGTCAGGGAAGTAGTCCCGCTTCCACAGCCCTTCGCTTTTACTCCCAGTTTGCAGAAAGTCTCCTCTTTAACTCCATTACCTTTTCCATTTCCCTCTCTCCCCCCACAAATCTTATTTTTCTCCCATCGCTCTTTTTTCCTTTTCTCACTCTCTCTGCCTCTCCTCGTCTTTCTCTCTCTGCAGGTTTACCATCTGCCACAAGACAGAGGTGGTGAAGAACACATTGAACCCAGTGTGGCAGGCCTTTAAGATTCCCGTTCGGGCTCTTTGCAATGGTGACTACGACAGGTGAGTCCTTCAGGCTGCTTACACACAGCATAACACTGCTGGCTGTGGCTCACCAAAGAGGTCTGTCTCTTGGCAAATACTGAAAATGTTTTGGTAATTTTTAGTACGAGAAACCCAAATATCCGCAATATTAACCCACTTTTACCTGCATCTGAACGTTTTAACTTCCTTTGGAAGTGTTCTCTGGGCTTGCCTCAGCACAAGTGTGAAGATATTTTCAAAATCGGTCAAACCGTTTGGCTGAAAAGTGAGTTTTGTCTTATCATACTATATCTAGTATTTTAGCACATGGGACTGCTGGTTTTGCAATAGACTCCATTATATTTTAGGAATAAGCAATAGTACCATGTGCCCAAATACTAGATATAGTATGGTAAGAAAACAGCTGTATCTCAGAAACTACAAGGAGCACAATCAAGTATTTGGTATCTATGAAGTTGAATATCAAAGATATGCACTCATATGCAGTGTAAAAATAGTGTTTTTTAAAGAAAATCCTGATTTAGATGATCAATAAATGTGTGGTTTTTCCTGTGATTTCCTGAAAATGTCAAAGTTGTTCTGTGAGATAATTTCCCGAAGTATGTCCGTACCAAATTTCAAGACTTTTGACCAATCAGAACAAATGTTGTGGCATGATTAATCGATTATCAAAATAGTTGGCGATTATTTTAATAGATGAAAATAGATTTATCTTTACAGATCTAGAAAAATAGCTAAGCTAAAAGTAAATCTTCATAATATTTGTTACTGGAAAGTTTTCATATAGTTTGAATTGTCTGCTTGCCTGCAGAAAAAAACACAGATTTGTGCATGTTGAGCTGACCTGCAGTGTTAAAAGGTCCCTAGGTTACATCAGCAATTAATTAATTCAAAGTGAACCATCTGAACGCTGTCTCTGCGTTCTCATTAATTAGTTCCTAATAACAGTTTTGGTTCCTTCAAGGAAACATCTTGGAAGTTATTAGAACATTCTTCTGAAAAATATAGACCTGTTAATAAATAGCACTGTGGCTTTTATACTGCCTCATTTTAATATGTCGCCTCTGTTTAACTTCAAACTGCGTTTCTGTCTCTTTAAATTATTTTTGCATCGCTCAAAGCCGTCTTTCTTGTGGGGGGGGGGAACAGGCTTAACTTTAGATCTCAGGAGAAGTCAGACTGAGAAAACAAATCAGCAGGTAAAAGTGTCTCTCTCATGACAGACGTGTGTTTGTGTCCATATCGGGTGTGGACAGCAGCTGTGTAGTGAGAAAGACACAAAGAAGCAGACGATAGCTTAGCTCAGCTAGCAGACAGCAGCATCGATCTGAAGTTTGGTCCAATAAGCTTATTAGACAAGTCTCATCAATGTGGGACTCAGGAAACTCACAGTGCACACACAGCACACTCAAACATTGAATCGGTCTGTGTGCAGCCTGGGAGAAGAGATAAGGACGAGCTCAAGCTGGCAAACAATAGACAACTGTGTCTTTCTGCTCTGAGGTCCTCTGATGGACCTGTGTTTGTTCACTCACTCACTCACTCACTCACACACGTACACACACACATGCAGCGAGACCACGAGTTTAACAAGTGAAATCATTGTCAACTTCCTGTTAGTGTTGCCTCATCAAAGCTCAGAGAGAGGGGATGTTTCCCACCGAGATGTGGCATAACAATGACTTAATGAGACACACACATCCCTAAAACACACGTGTGTGTGCACCCACAATATGCAGACCAGTGTTCATTTTGTCAGCTATTTTAGATTTAGTCTTTAGACGAAAATGCTCATTAGTTTCAGTCACATTGTAGTCGTTTTTATCCTCCCCACAAATCTTATTTTAGTCGACGAAAAGTCTTTATATTTCACTCAACTTTTTGTAATTATTTTTAGTCAAAATGATTTCTCTCTTAATTTGTCAGCTATTTTTTAATTTGTTAAAATGTCTTTTTTTAGTCATCAGATTATATTGAACACTTCAGTCAATCTAGTGTGGCCAAAACCAATAGTTTTGTGATTTTAGTCAAACTGATTTCACATTTTATCCGATCACTATTTGATGAAAAACACATGTTGAATCATTTTGAATGCAGCTTTGCAGTTACTCCAAGTCCTCCCGTTGTGAGAGCTACTCCGCACCGCAAAACATGCAAAAATGTGCGTTAATCAACCACCCAAAGCCGACCCGCAAACCGCCAACTTTATGCACTATAGTAGCACAATTGTCAGGGTTAATACAAGAAGGACAAAAGACAGACTGAGCGCCGCCGCAGCGCACGTTGTGTGTGTGCTTGTGTGTTTGAGACAGGAAGAGAAAATGTTAATCCAACCAGGAGACACATTCATCCCCGGAGTGCACATCACTATCAGCCAGCGTTATTGCCTCTCTAAGCAGCTCTAAGGCCCTTTAATGATGCTTTTTACTTCCACTCCTTCTCATATTGAAAGATGAGCAGGATGCAAATGTTTTTAAGTTTTTAAGTTAGGCGCTGTTTGTCGTAGAAAGCTGTGCAAGTCATACAAGACTCATGAGATACTAGTCTGCTCACAAACTTTTACACAAATTTGACCCGTCTCTACCTCCTGCTGTCAAAAAAACAAACTTAATCCACTAAGACAGTGCGAGCACTACATGTTTTTTTATTTATTTTCCACCAGTTTTGAGTCCCTCGCTCCCTCTCTCTCTTTTGTTCTTGTGCCTTCTGCTCTGTTTTAATTCAGTCTCTATCTATTCTCCTTTTGCCTCACCCCTCTCGCTCTCTGCTATACGTATCGCTCTCCTGCTTTTGTTGGACAGAAATGACCCTCCTGTTGGAGATATTGGTAGATGGAGTGATAGCGCAGCATATCTGCCTCTCGCAGACTATTTTCACATTTGCTTGTAAGCTATAATGGGATGCAGAGATAGATGTATTTGGAGATGAGGGGAACCCATTACCGGAGGCAAATACAGTGACAGGCAGACAGTGTTGGAATAAAGATAAGCTGCAGAATGGATCTCTTATTGCCGCCATGACAACAATGACAAACGAAATTAGCATGCTTCTGATCAAGTGTTGGAGACAACATCTATATATATTATATAATTTCACAAGTAGATAGCTTTTTAGCACTTTGAATATGAGTATAATAAGTCAGTTTAGTTGTTCTCTGGAGATGATTCACTTCTTTTTATTGCAAGTGCCCAGCAACATTGCAATGCCTCAAGAAATACATAAACAAATGCGTATCAGGAGAAACATCAATAGACTCATAATTCAGGAAAAGAAAACATTTTTTTAACCTGATCCTCATCTTGTGCCTCTCCCAACAGAACGATCAAGGTGGAGGTTTACGACTGGGACAGAGATGGCAGGTAATTCCTCTCTTTTATTTGCACACTTCCATTGTTATTTTTGTAATTGAACTGTCATACAACCCTTTAAATTACAGCCTGCAGGCGCATTTAACAGATTATGTTTTCATGTGGATCCACACCTCTACTGTTTGTTACTTTCCTGCAGATGTATAGGCAGCGTTCAGACAGACAACAGCACTGCATTAAAACACACAGCCACTTAATTTGCATGAAGTCGCTGCGTATTAGGGGTGGGCGATAGCACAAAATTTGGTTCTATCCGATACCAAGTAATACCAGGGTCAAAATAACAGACATCATTACAGATTCCAGTAGGTTTTATTATTGTATGTAGGAAAGAAACATGTGTTGTGGTTTTTGAAAGATGTCTTCTGAATACATTTTATTACCACTGAGTGATTTTAAATTTTTTTTATTATTATTATTCTGTGTTAATTACTTAATCACATGCATATTAAAACACAAGATTTTTCAAGTTTTTTAAGGATGGATAACAAATATATTTATTGTGTGAGCTCTCTAAACTAACAAGGCTCAAGTACAACAGAAACAAAGAAGAGAGTTCATGCGTCCAAAACGGCACCTAACATAAAACCAATTATTTTATTTATTATTAACGATCCTGTTGACGCAAGTATTGATACTTAAGACAAGATATAGTATCGGCGGTATCAATACTTAAAGGGTAACTTCTGTATTTTTCAACCTGGACACTATTTTCCCATGTTTTTGTGTCAAAGTGACTAATGGGGACGTTTTGAAATTGGTCCAGCATTGAGGGGGAACGCTGCAGCCACCAGCCACTAAACGGACTGTAATGTAATCGCTCGGGGCAACTCCTCACCGTTAACTGTACTTGTTTTTGCCACAGACAGACTCAGATTGTTATAATAAGTCTCTGACAACATTATGGAAAGGACTAAATATCTAAATCGTATATAAAGACGGTGGTGCCGGGAGAGTGTGTATTGTCGAAACGGGACCGACGTGTAGTCCGTCATGTGTCGCGGCCAAGTCACGACAAGAATTTATGACTCTCAATCGTCTAATCTGACAGAGTGACCATCTTAACCATCAAAAATATCGTGTAGTTTGATCCTGGCATTAGTCACTTAGACACAAAAACATGGGAAAATAGGATCCAGGTTGAAAAATACCAAAGTTGCCCTTTAAGTATCAACCTGTCCACCCCTACTTTATTGATACAGAACAACGCAGTGTCGTCGGTCAAAAACTTTTGCCTGAATGCAGTGTGACCTCACCTGACTGCACTGACCAATCCAATAAGTGCAAGCGTACATTCATGGTAGATTACTTTGTGACGTGAATGCTGTTCACCTCGTGATCGTTGTGAAAAAGAGAAAATAATTGCCACCATGACAACTTTCTAGAACAGTTCAATCCTTGTGCATCTGATGAGTCTTCAGACTCCTGGATCTATTACTTCCTGGATCACATCTTCATTGTCTCTGTACCTGAAGCGACCTTCATTTCATTTTTTTTTAAAGCAGGGCTGTTTTCGGTCTGAACGTCCACAAAAATAACAATTACTAAAACAAAACTAAAACAACACTTTATCATTCTTTACATCTATTCTGTTTTCATCATGTTATTGAGTTTGGTTACAAGATTTTAAGGATAGCAGGTTGTTGTGCAGATATAAATCTGATATGCAGCGATAGCCTCAATAACTTGTTATCGCAGATAAACACGCAGCAATAAATCCCCTTATTACTTCTTATCCTGATTGCATTAACATTCAACACACGTTAGCTTCCTGTGTACAGATAATCTACTCCGAGTCACACATAATTAACACTAGCTTATGTTTTCAGTAGGTAAGGAGGCTGGGTGCGGGATCGTCACAGATTGACTGCTTAATGATGAGTCTGGATTCTGGCTGCTGACAGTCAGACAGAAAGAAAGAGGAGTGACATTTGTCAAGCTGTAGTTGAACAGGGAGTTATTTCTCTATTCTTCATGCAATCTATTCAGTGTCACTCTCAATCTGATAGCGGGGAACACAGTGACATTTTGGTGTAATGTCTTTTCAATGGCACGGAGAAATGCTAACAATTTCTCAACAAAAACTGAGCCTCGGTGTTTGTTTTAAACAATCGTCCGTGCACTTGAAAAACGTTTGGTGTCTTCTTTTTCTCTCATGTTTGAGTCGCTTTCATTTTCACTAACGAGAAAATCACTCACTAACTCTCGCTGCAAGTTACATAAGTTGGGATTGTGGTCTGTATGTGCTATCTTATGTAATCAAATGGAATATATTGTCCAAACACTACTGTTTTTTTTTACATATTCCTTTTGTTCTTGCTCTTTGTCTTCCTCGCTTCTCTCTGCAGTCATGACTTTATCGGAGAGTTCAGCACCAGCTACAGAGAGCTATCCAGAGGGCAGAGCCAGTTCAACGTCTACGAGGTGAGTTTGTGTGTGTTTTTATACTGTATATGTGAACTTGCATGTAATTCTCCTCACCAGACCAGTGTTTCAGGTCAGCAGGTCACTCACACACATAGCAATTTCCACCTCGAGCTTTTTCTACTGACGTTAGAAATAAACATATTGTTGTTACAGCTCAGCTAAAGACTGTTTTCGAGTAGTATTAATAGCCTCTTAAAGTAGAACTATCCTGCTTTAGCTTGAGGCAGTAGGAGCTAAAGCAGATACAACTTTATGGATCATGTCCATGTTTCTTTTGATAATGTCACTTCTCATAGAAACAGACACAAACCAGATGCTTGAACATGAGACTTCAGAGCAGTGGATGTAATGTTGTTGTTTACAGATCAGGATGGATTAGGGATGGGAATTTGTTATGTTACTGACATTTATAAGAATGTATGTAGCCAACTACATGGCTAGTACAAAACTGAGCGAGTAAAAGAGCAGGAGAGAGCAAATGCAAAGAGAAACTTAGATACTCCATTGATGTAGACTCTTAAAGGAACAGTGTTTCGGGGATCTATTGGCAGAAATGGAATATAATATGAATAAGTATGTTTTCATTAGTTTATAATCACCTGAAAATAAGAATCATGTTTCTACAGTAGCCCAGAACGGACAAACCAAACATAATGAACTTTTCCTGCTTGGGCCGGAGTCGATAATGTCACTCGCTGCTGCTCTCTCTCTCTCTTGCTTCACTACTCACTTCCTACGTACACACACACTCTACACCCAGCCTCTCTTACAACAACTGGCTCTAGAGAGGGGCCTTTCACGTTTTAGCTTTGGCTAACGTAGTTCTCCTACATGCTTGACACAAGGGAGAGGCTTCAGTTGGTTGCATTCTGCAACCTCACCGCTAGATACTGCCAGAGCCTGCCAGATCCTACACACTGCTCCTTTAATGGACAGATAAAAAACAGTATCAGAATCAAAGCAGCAGAACCAGAGATATCATCTGTTTATTCCACACATTCATCTGCCTCGTCAAAACAATTAGAAAAGATTTTTTTTTTTTCATTTTCAAACTTGTAGTTTTCAGCCTCAACTGAAGCTGACTTAAGTGACATCACCTGAGGCAATAGAAGCCACAAAAGGCTTTATGCAACTCTTTTTGCAGCAGCACTCCCCAAGGCCTGTAAACTGATTTAAATATGTAAAATCAGTGGAGTTCAACTTTAACTTTTTACTGTATTTCAACAGTTCACTGGAAGGAATACATTAACTCACATGCTTGGCCCTCTGTTACCAGCCTCTCACATTTTCATATGTAGAATATCATTCTGACGATACTGATCGCCTGCTCCCACCTACATCTGAATAGATATATTCTGTACATGTAACACCCAATACACATTGGAGATCACATGGAAATCACATGGGGGAAAAAAATTCTAAAATATGGTATGATTTAAATACGTCCCCCTATAATCTAATATATTATACTGTATTTTTTATGTGTGGAGAATAATTAATGATGAAGATTATGAGGCTCTCATAAGACTTAGTTGATGACGACCAAAATCTTAATCCTCACTTTCTCATGCACACACACACACACACACACACACACTGACAGACAGTTATGATGGATCGCTGGCTTATCTTCTCCCAGGAAGAGTCAACACTTCTTGATTAACAGAGCACCACACAGAGAGGAGCGAGCACACAGGGGACCGTCATTTTAAACAGCTGCTGTTTGCCTAATAGCACTCAGATGAGCACATGCACAAAGGTGCACACCGAGAGTGCATCGACAAGTAGGTGAGGAACGGCAAACGGATAGAAACGCAGACACACACACACACACACAAAGTCATTTTGTGATTTCTGACCTGTTGCTTGACCCTGGCTTCCAACTCAAAGCTGGCAGTTAGAGAGAGAAGATCACTTTGCATGACTAAAGTCCCTCAGTGTGTGTGTGTGTGTGTGTGTGTGTGTGTTTTTGTGTTACAACCACGTTTCAATCATCGCAGCCCACCTCCAGAGGCAAGCGTGTCCTTGTGTGTACCCATTGCAATGTGAACCAAGGAGAAATGCATAAATCCACACATTTGTATGTTGTTTCCCCGAAGGCCTCTCTTTCTGTTTAACCTTGGCACAGTTTAATTAGACCACAGAGCTCTGATTTAACAGCTCTGACGCGCTGTTTGGGATTCAAAGGGAGTTTGCAGGTCTGTCTCTGGCTGTCCCTACATCACAGGAACAATTGTATGTTTTAATGAGCTCGGGTTGCAACATGAGAGACGAAATTAATTGAGGCCCACGGCCAAAGAAAATGTGTCTTCTTTTCTAATCTGTTCACAAAAACAACAGGTTGCCAAAGCGAAACGTAAAGCTTGTTTAGATGCGTAGGACTCTTGATTTGTCCAATGAAGGTTGACTGTGTCCTGTTACATATTCATGAAGTCCCACCACCTAGTTAAGAGCCATAATCCACCTCTGGATTTTAGCTGCACCTCTGGTTCTAAGTGCATTGCTCAAAGGCATATTCATGGTTTGGTTTGAGCACTGCCTGCCAAGCACCAGACGCCATCATAATTTAGCAGCTAGCTGGTGAACATAGTGGAGCATTTTGCAGCTTAAAGAGCCAGATATTTCCCTCAGTCGGTGCCAATTCTGAAAAACAAAGCCTTATGCTGTATAACACAAATTAAATGAAATGACTGAATGAATAAATAACAACAGAGAATTTTGTCTTTCTTTTTTAGGTGATAAATCCAAAGAAGAAAGGGAGGAAGAAAAAATACCTCAACTCTGGAACGGTGAGGAAATATCCATCAATCATGAATCCTTCTTGTCCTTGATACGCAGCACGGGCTGAATTTGTACTCTTTCATACTGCTGAGTGTTTCATTTTCTAATTGAACCTGTCAGAAAGAATAAGCAAACTGTATTTGTTCCGTCAGAGGCAACTCTTGAAAGTGATTATCACTGACACAGAGCTGATTGTGGCCCTATATCGCTTACAGGTAACGCTGCTGTCGTTCCTGGTGGACATTGAAGTCACCTTCCTGGACTACATCAAAGGAGGGTAGGTCGATGACTACGCATTCATTGAACGCACAACTCACAGATGGAGGTTGTAATCCCTTTTAATGAGAAGTGACACGCTGAGTGTGCCGGTCCCTGTCTCGATAATAACCCCGTCATGACTCAGTGTCTGCAGTATGCCAAAGATAATGATCCCTCAGTGTGAGCGGAATCAGATGGAAAAGTGTACATTTGCATGTGAGAGAAGGGCGGTGAAAGGTGGAGAGAGAGAGAGAGAGAGAGAGAGAGAGAGAGAGACTGGCAGATGGGCTGACCTGAAGTCCAGTACACACTGGTCAGACTCTGAATGTGTGTGTGTGTGTGTCGGTGCACTTGTGTGTAATCTTGTATTGTGTTTGCCAACGCGCGTGCTCGTACGTGTTTCTACGTGCATGCGCTTGTGTTCGTATGTTGCTCAGGAGGGTTGACCGTGTGCAACCAGGCATGGCGTGAAGGTTCGCCTACACACTCTGCCTTCATTAGACTCACAGAGGGAGGGGGAGAGAGAGGGGAGTCAAGGGAGAGAATGGGAGTGTGTGTGTGTGTGTGTGTGTGTGTGTGTGTGTGTGTGTGTGTGTTCAACTTTGGGGAGAAAATCTCCATTTGAGTCCTTGTATGTCTCCGTTCATGCTGCCCTTGAAGATGTGTTTGTAGGTGCTACACAATTATCAGCTTTTTCAAAATAAAGTTTTTGCCTTATTCTGAGGGGGAGAAAAAAATCCTCATAAAAACACTGAAAGTATGAGCTTGTTTCCCTCGGTGACAAACTCATAAGAAAACAACACAATCTATTTTCCGACTAGCTTTTTTTTTTTTTTTTCCCACGCTGCTGTTGTTGCTCATTTCAGGAGGATTTCAAAACAGCTCAGAGCAGAAAGTCCAAAAAAGGGCTCGAACAAATTAGAGGATTATCCGAGAAGCCAACACTCGCTACGCTAGACTGTCTTCACCTTGCACCACAAATGATTTAAAGGACTTAAAGCCGGCCTTAAACTGTGATACATTGATTCGTTGGATGTTATTGTTGTTGTAGGTAGTACATTGCTTTTGCAGATAAATCTAAACCTTCATTCACACTTGCCTTTAATGCCTTTAATCAAAACTTTGAGCTCCACAACCAGCTTGCGATCTTCAGCGATAGGGTCTATTTTCTCTGCGCGCTGCAAGCAAATCTGGCAAGCAAAAACACACTGATAATTTACTATAAACAATATAACGGATATAGGGGATTTGGATTGGGGGAAAAATCGATTCACCCACAGTATGTATCGCGTTTTCCCCCGATTCAAAGGTAATATACAGTAAATGTGCACATCGTTTGAACCTTCACCGCCTTGTGAAGCCAGTGAAAATAATCCCTTTGTGACTAAGAGCACAGATCGATATGCTATTAACTCACGGGGCATCAGGAATGCACTCTGTACGTGCCGGATTAAGATATTAGATGGAGCTACTGTATATGTTTATGGAAAATGGAAGTGAAGCAGAAGTATTAATCTACAGCATGACAGGAAGGCGGGTCATGTTTGTATGCTGATGCAGCACGTTGTGGCCATGTGGGATCAATCTGCAAGATCATCAGAATGACTGCATGTGTGAGAGCTGGCTCTGAAATGCATGTGTGTGCACCAACACCACGTGTCCCGGCATATGTTTACTCGCTCTGTCGCTCGCTGCTAATGGACAATTCCCGTCTCAGAGCCTCCCTACACACACAGACCACATTTCCCATCAGCACCATCGGTCAGAGAGCACTTTTGAAACTCTCAGGAAGAGGGTGTTTTTATTCTGTTACACGCTTGTGTGGCTAAATGAAGTGCCAAGTGCTGTCTCACTGTTTGAAACCTAAATGGACTGTAATGGTCCAGTTGCTCTTACTTCAATTGCATAATGGGAAAACTATGTATTCACTCGCACACATAAAGGTAAACCCACGCTCGCACAAGCAAGCACACACCCTCCGTGGTGCTTTCCCACATTCTCCGAAATCCCTCGCGTGTCTCAATCTTGTCGGACCGTGCACACACAGGTGTTTTTGTCACATTGCCGACTCATCTTGTTCCATTTCCTTGTATCTCTTCTTTCAGCTCTCCTCCCTTCTTCTCTCATCTCTCTGATTGACAGCTCTTTTTGCAGCTTCAACCCAATCAGCTAATTGTTCATTTGGACCTAATTAGGAACATGATCCGCCGGCAGCATTAGCATAAATGACTGATTTGAGAAGGCTCCGTCTCAATCTGGAGAGCACCGCCGCTCCTATTCTTTTCACTTCATCCCTTTTGATAAAGCATTAGTACCACCCATTGATTTCAACAAAGAGGCCCTCTATTCACGAGCAAGCGGATAAAAAAGAAGAATTGCAGGCTATATCTTTCATTTTGAGTTGTGCCTTTGAAGGCAGCCCCGTCACTCACAGTGACAGATATTGTTTCCTCTTGTTTTGGGTTGTGAATTGAGCATTGAAACCAGAATAGAAGCAGGAGGGAACTCTGCGTGTATTGAAATCACTCTGAGAGGTTATCATTAGATAGAGGAGTCAGAATCAAGACAAAGATATGGAGAAAAAAAAATCAAATCTTTGAAAAGAAGCCAGGCGTTTTACTTTGTGGGTTATACTTAGCAAATTAACAAGCACTGCCAATATCAACGCTAAGGCTAATCTGACTTAAAACAGGTAGCTGATCTCTCCTCTCCTCTCCTCTCCTCAACTCTCCTCTCCTCTCCTCTCCTCAACTATCCTCTCCTCTCCTCTCCTCAACTCTCCTCTCCTCTCCTCTCCTCTCCTCTCCTCTCCTCTCCTCTCCTCAACTGTCCTCTCCTCTCCTCTCCTCTCCTCTCCTCTCCTCTCCTCTCTTCTCCTCAACTCTCCTCTCCTCTCCACTCCTCTCCTCAACTCTCCTCTCCTCTCCTCTCCTCTCCTCTCCTCTCCTCAACTCTCCTCTCCTCTCTTCTCCTGTCCTCTCCTCTCCTCAACTCTCCTCTCCTCTCCTCTCCTCTCTTCTCCTCTCCTCTCCTCTCCTCTCCTCAACTCTCCTCTCCTCTCCTCTCTTCTCCTCAACTCTCCTCTCCTCTCCTCTCCTCTCTTCTCCTCAACTCTCCTCTCCTCTCCACTCCTCTCCTCAACTCTCCTCTCCTCTCCTCTCCTCTCCTCTCCTCTCCTCTCCTCTCTTCTCTTCTCCTCTCCTCAACTCTCCTCTCCTCTCCTCTCTTCTCCTCAACTCTCCTCTCCTCTCCACTCCTCTCCTCAACTCTCCTCTCCTCTCCTCTCCTCTCCTCTCCTCTCCTCTCCTCTCCTCCAGCCAGATGGACACTGTCCAAACCAGCAACATCTGTTTGCATATTATCAGGAGAGGTCACATTGCACGACCTCTGCTGCCGTTTTTAGGCCACTCAGTGCACTCATGCATACGATTCCCTCTGGCTATTGGATGTAAGAGGAAAGGGGGACTTCTTGTAAACATTTTCAAGCACTTTTTTCTTAAATTTCCACTTTGAAGATGAACATTTTCCAACATGGGGTACACAGCCTGTTGAGACCGCCTGTCAGAACTATAATGTCAGTATTTTCCTGAAATATACTCAAGTGAAATGTGGTTTGGTGGCATTTTTAATTTGCCAAATTACAGTGGATTGTATCTAATCAATTATGGACTGTTACTATTAAAGCTCATACGTTAAAAAAAGTTCAGACTTTGTGTCCGCCCGCTTCATCGCATTGACTGGAAAATTAGTGCAACATGTTGACAACTCTGTCTGATAGAGTATCAGGCAAAGAGTGGAGCAGAGCGAAGTGAAAACAAACTACGATGACGGGCGATAATGCTGCCTGCGGCGCACAGCTTGACGACGACATTAGTCCCGCCCCTTGGCACTGATTGACTAATTTGTTAGTCCTCTCCCGCTGCACTCATTGGTTTGATCGCTTTTTCAACCAAGAAACCGCTGTTTCATGTCACGATGCCAGACGAATCAATCAGCTCGATGGATCCGGAAGATTCAAAGGTCTAGACCCAGGCATAGATAAAACAGTACAATGTGTTGTTTTTTCTGTTTTAGGTTCAACTGTATGCCGCCTCTGGCTTTAGTTTTAGTTTTTTTAAATGTGCTTAATGGTATTCATCATCTTTGTTTTTCACTCCAGTAGTGAAAGTTGCCCTTCTGCAGGAGCAATGTCACTAGAGATGTGAAAGACATAATGTTTTTTACAGTCTAGAAATTAGATACTTTTGAAGATTTAGGCGAGACATTATCATCCAGCCTGTTCAGTCTGCTGGAAACCTAATTTGAATGTAATGCGCAACCTCCTCATCAGTCCGCCCCCCTGCCATGCGGTATTTTGTCATATTGGTTCCTCGCTGAGTCACTGCAGGCTTTAACAGCAGGGGAAGATCAGTGACTGACAGAAAACCAGCTGGTAAAGTGGCATTCTCCCTTCACCCCAAACACACTATTAAATACTGTACAGTATGTGTATGTAGTGCAGTATGCGGTCCTTACTGTGTGTATTGTTATGTTTGTATACTACATAAGACACAGAGAAAGAAATACCAAAAACTGCGTAGTGACTAATAGAGAAAGTAAAAGTGAGCGGGCATCTTCAGTGTGCAATTAAAGCACGGCACTTAGCCAGCCATTACTCACATAGTGGTGCTGGTAAAGGGTGTGCCACCTCACTGAAACCCTTTACTGTTCAAATGGAGGTTAGTACAACAGATCAGAAAGACAGCCTTAAAGCTGAAGTAGGCGAGATTGGAGCAAATATGATTTAAAAAAAAGTTATTTTTATAAAACGCTATATCGTGACAGTAGTACATGAAACAGGTAACCTGAAAAAAAATCATGTGCCTCGGTGTCCTCCGGTGCTCCTAACGGCATCTGTAAGATTTCACAGACCGGAGGAAAACAAGCAGTAAGAGCTGATCTGAGGTCTGCTGTCCAGCTGCCGTCTATGAGAGCCGGCTCGCGAACTCCGACCAAACGGTCAAACTAGGCAGCGCTGATCCAATATGAATCAATATTATGTTACGTTAATGCCTATTTCTCGCCTCAAATGTTTTCAGAATCATCTTGTAGTGCACGGTTTAGCTGTAAAATGAGAAAGTTTGTGACGCCAGTGAAGGAACGCCAGGTTCCGGTCACATGAGGAACGCTCTCTCAATGAAATGACCTGTGATTGGTCAAAGTCTCCCGTCGCGGACTAGATCTTTTAAAGCCTGAAAACAGAGCCATGAGGAGGTGCAGAAGTCTAGTTTTCTCTCAGAACACTTGAATTACAATATGCTGAAAGGTTATTATGGAATTTTTGCCCAATGATGCCAAAAATATACTGCCTACTGCCACCTTAAGGAATAAGAGGAGGTACGGTTTCATGTTTGTGCGTCTTTCCCACGTAAATCCATCAGCGAAGATAAACAGGTGAAACTTGATTTTGAGTATGTGTTTGTAGAAATATTTCTGCTGAAGCCAAGAGCTGAGGTTGAGCTTGCCAAGAGGTGGATTGCAGCCATTTAAAAAGACATCATGACACGATAAGGTGTCATTAAAAGGGTTAGAGAAGTTTCCCCCCCGTATACCTTCAGGACACTGAGCGATAAGGTTTGGTTTTTAAGGCGGGCTAAAGCTCACAGCTCACGTCCCTCTGCTGAAGCCCAACCATTAAAAACTCCTTATCATACCTGCCAGAACATTTTGCTGCCTGTTTGGTTTGCAGCGATGCTCTGCTGCAGATCTCCTTTTGCTGCTCAGGGGAATTTGTATGTGTGTGTGTGTTCAGTACAGGAATGCACTCAACTTCAAGTATCATGTGTTTATTTAGTCAGTGTCAGCAACCTAAGTCGCACCTTCTGGTGTTATCTGCACAGCCAGTGTAGATGAAGATAGTCTGGAAACAAACATGATGATGCCTTACAGCCTTTGGTGCCAAACTCATGTCCTCGTATGTTGATTGTATTATTCCAGCGGGAAATTGGTTTTGCATATGGGCACAAAATTTAACAAAAAAAAACAAACCAGAATAAAACAATCAACGGACAAACATTGTCCACACATGGCACACACCTGCAATAAACAGTTTGCAATACTACACAGCACCATTCTGCAGTGCAAAGATGCAATACAGCACAAAACAACACATAAAACTATCTACCATGCAGCACTAACTATAGTGTTACCTAGAGTATATCAAAGGTATTGAAAGCAGATTTAAAAAATCATTAAATAGTATCGTTCCGTGGCACTAAGGTCTGTCCAGATGTTTGTAAAGCAAGTTTAACAAAGTTAGCAAGCTGTTGTAACTACATACTTTTTTAAATATTCAGTTTATTTATGTTTTAATCAGTGGGCAACCTGCAGGTCTGTAAAGTGAAGCCAATGCAGAAGTGCCTTAAACCTGCATTCTCTTTAACATCCAGCAGGGGGCGACTCCTCTGGTTGCAAAAAGAAGTCTGATTGTATAGAAGTCTATGAGAAAATGACCCTACTTCTCTCTTGATTTATTACCTCAGTAAACATTGTAAACATGAGTTTATGGTCTCAATCGCTAGTTTCAAGTCTTCTTCAATACAGCGTGATGTTAATTTTCAAATTATGGACCCATTTAGAGTCAAATAGACCATAAAGCAGGGGATGCTTTAGGGCGGGGCTACCTTGTGATGGACAAGTCGCTACCACGGCGTTTTCTGGTCTGGGTGTTGTCCGTGTTTTCGTCTTACAACTTTAACCTTTTCACAGTCTGTTTTCAGTTCATGAAATTTAGTTGTAACATTTTGGTCGCCTAAAAAATTTCTTATTCAGCATTCGGTTGTACTTAGCTCCACCATCTCGTGTCACTTCTGGTTGCAAAAAACTAAGATGCCAAACTCAAGGCTTCAAAATGGCAGTCCACAAACCACTGGGTGACGTCACGGTGACTACGTCCACTTCTTATATATGTCTATGGTATTAATTCATAATTTATAATAATGTGATATTTTTCATATTAATATAAGAGACAGGAATTGATTTCATGCTAGATTTGACACTGTATTATTTTACGCAATACAAGCAATTTTATAAATGTATATACATATAAGGTGATATAAAATACAAGAAAATACTGTAATATAACATTAAAAAAAATTATTGAAAAAACTAAATGTCTAGTAGGATGACATCCAGAAACACATCAAGAGCCAATAAACTGATACCTCACTCCCATTCCTGTGAGATTAATGCAGATGATAGAGTTGACCTTTCGGAGAGCGTCCTGTGTTCTGCTCTGGATATTAATCATCTCTCCATTAGGGGTGATATTCACTTTGTAAAGCAAGAAACTCTCATATTGACTTTCAATCTAATGACTGTGAATTTTACAGTCTCAACATAGCTCAAAGTAATCACAGTCAGGCTGCAGAGGTTTGAGGATGTCGATCAATACCAAGTGACTCAACAATTGCAACTCACTTTTGAAAAGTATTCAGCCGATATCGTCTGATTTTTTTGGGTCCCTTATGTTGTTGTCGATTCCTGCTTTTGTCATATTTCTTTTGACAGCTTTTAAATTGTACATAATGTTTGTGACTCACGTTGCTGATGCAATGTTGACGTTGTTGTTTTCTTGTGCTGACGTTGCAGAGTGACGCATTCCAATTTCTCTATATAAGGAAATACTTGTGTCTTATCATGGAGTAAGAGGTGAAGTTGTTGTAAGAGAGAAGTATGGCCCCTAAAGCAAAAAAGCAAAAGAATTTCACGACTGAACATCAGCTACATATGTGCAATTTAATAAATATATTAATTCTGACTAATTGATGAGGATGAAAGGGCATCAATTTCATAGTTATTTAAAGGTCCCATATTGTAAAAAGTGAGATTTGTCATGTCTTCTATATTATAAAGCAGGTTTAAGTGATATATAAATACTGTGAAAGTATCAAAACACTCAATCCATGGAGATATACACACAGCCCGTATTCAGAAACTGTGTGTTTGAAACAAGACGTCCATTTGTGATGTCACAAATATACAATATTTAGACCATTTTACAGTTTTAAGCGTAAACATACTCAATGTGTCCCAGTTTATATTCCTTGTTGCAGTGTATGTGAATAACATCAGCTGACAGGATGTAAACATGGACCCGAGCTGTTGCCTAGCAACGCAATTCCGTTGCCATTCCGTTGAAATGCGCTAAAACGGAGCGTTTCAGACAGAGCGTGAATACAGGTATATTCAGACAGACGGTATGAGAAAAATAATGTGTTTTTTGAACATTAAAGCATGTAAACATGTTCTAGTAGAAACCCAAAATACAAGTATGAACCTGAAAATGAGCACGATATGTCCCCTTTAATACATTTGGCCAATGCATTAGTACATTTTAAATATTGTCGTCTTTTAAATCCTGTTTGATGAATGTGGTTTTAATATGCTATACATGTAGTTAAAAGACTTGCACGGCTCCAAAAATTAGTGGAGCACCGGCTTTTAATTGTTGAAATACGGTATTATTAGCAGAAAGTCCACATAAGCTATACTGTTAATAAGTTAAATGAATATGAGGTGAAGGGCAGTGTTTTTCCAGTATGCTCTCTGTCTTTCCCTCTCGCTGGGTTAGGTTATTTACAATTCATTACATGTTTCTTAGCCTTTTTCTGTCCAAAATAAATATAAATAACTATATATATTTATATTGAAACGAAACATTCTATTATTTAGGGCCGTTATCAAAGGCAAACTTAATGTGCAAGGTAGTCGTCACACACAGGTAGACTTAGGCAGTGAGTCCCAGGCCTTATTTTGTCTCTTTTTATTGTCCGTCCCTGGAATCACCTTGTTTCTCTGGCTGTCCCTTCACACTCACACACAATTGGAGTACCTCTCTCAAACTTTATAACTTTATGTGTGCGTGTGAGTGTGTGACAGAGAGAGATTGGGTGGGAGAGAAAGAGGGCATGCATAATTTAGGCTGAAGCTTGTCTGTGCCAGCAGAACTGGACCAGAATTCACTCAGATCTCCACCCTCTGCTCGTTTGTCCTTGCAGCCGTCCCCCTAGAATAAAGCTTATTTACTGGAATTTTCCTCATGTTCCCATTATGTTGATGAAATGAACCGCCTCATTACGCACTGTATAATTCAGCTATAAAGAATGTCAGTGAGAACATTTTACACGATCAACTTTTTATCAACTAAGAGTAGCCTCCAATGATTTTGGACATTATGAGGTGGTGTTTAAAACTTTCACTGTATATATATACCGTATGTTTACAGTACATAGGTTGGCAAGTTTTCTTCACTATTAGAGGCACCATGCAGTTCTAAATATGTGAAATGATTACTATTATTGACTGCCTAATTAAGACAAAGCTATTTGTGAACAGATCTAATTATCTCGCCCACTCGACCCTGATTTAGCTCAACGTTTACATCGACAGTATCTGAATAACTTATAATATATTGAGTTTACAGTCGCTAAGTTGGATGTTATTTGGGAGTTGAGATAGAGAGCTTCTCCCACTCTCTCTTTATTCCCCCTCTCTTTTTTCAAGCTGCAACTACTATCTGTACGCTAACCTGAGCTGGCAGGTCCACGCCACAGGCCTTCTGGGTTTCCTGTGTTGTGAAAACCCCAAACATGTGGGCTGATCATTAAATGCCTCTCCTCCCCTATCAGTCCGTCCCCTCTGGACGGCACAGTGCCTGCACCTCACATGGCCTGGCGCTGAGGTGACAGAGACGATGAGCTACTGGCTGTTTGACACTATCTGAATACAGGATGTGTGTGTGTGTGTGAGGTAGACAGGGAGGCTTTGGGTGTGTGTGTGTGTGTGTGTGTGTTTGTGACTGTGTTTGGCAGCGGATGAGGATCGGTGTGAAAAAGCTGTGACAGGACGACAGAGCGCTTAACCACATCCTGCTCCTGCAGGTTAACAAGTGAGGAGATGTTTTGATGGAGAGGGAGTGATGCCGCCACTCTCTCATGCTGGGTGATGTGGTGCGTGTTGTTTGTCTCTGTCTTGTTTCAAGTCTCTTTTCTTTCATTCTTCTTCTTCTTCATCACCTCTATTTCCATTTGTCTGTTTTTCCTCTCAGAAAGTTTTTGTGAGGAAGTCATAAAAGTGTGTAGAAAATGTAAAGGCATAACCTATATTATCTAATCTGATATCCACTTTCTCTTGGCTAATGACCTCTGATTTTTAAGCCACGCTAGCGAGGTTGGTCACTACCACCACTTTGGTCCAAACTGAAATATCTCAAACTATAGGGAATGGGAATCGCAGAGCATTCTGGGGCGGCACCCCCATTTTTGAGGGGGTAGCGTACGGAGCTACCATCTGTTCATCTGTCATCTGTCTATCGTTCATCATCAGAAATGTATTAAGTATGCACCAAAGACAGATACCCATATGAAGAGAAGCTGACAGAGGCAAAAGGGCAATATATTACAAAATTGAAGTAGTTAATGATATCGATCCTTAAACTTTGACAGCTAGCTAACCACCCATAACGGTCACTGATGTGTGTTGATGTGATCAACAACGTTTATTTTAAATGTTCTCTGGAGTTTAGAGAGGCGGCGAGTCGCGTCGGACACCCGTGATTTGCATAAAGTAGACTAGCCCTCAATTTAATGCAAATGAGGAACGGCCGTTGTGACGCTCCGTCTCTCGAATCGCGCCGCCACGCTACCAGAATGCACTGCACGGCTGCTTGCATAGACAATGAATGGGAAGCATGGAAAGGATGGATCCTGTGGACACGTACCATTAGTCTTGTTTAATTTAAGTCCTGAGATGACTGCGGCTCACAGTTATGTAACTCCGAACTGTAACTTTGAAGTCCAATTTAGCATATTTGTAAAATTTCACCTCCTGTGTACCAGAATGCCGTCGGATGTAACGGGCCGGGGTCACAGCTGAATGGAGTTGTATTTTGGGAGCAAAGTCAGTGTGGCACATGCTATTTTCACCCGTGTAGTTGTTAAAGAGACCGTTAGCTGTGTTCTCCATTTAAAAGCAACAACCTTCCCCTGAGCGACGCCGTGCTCGCGTGCGTGGTGTGAAAGCCCAGCGACTCGCTGTCCACTCATTACTGTCGCAGCTAAAAGGGCAGGAGGAACTCTGTTTGCTCTCTCAGACATTGATCACTTTAACCTGATTATGTCTGCAGTTCATTTCTTCAGATTGTTTCTGGTTGGATCACGTGTGTGTGTGTGTGTGTGTGTGTGTGTGTGTGTGTGTGTGTGTGTGTGTGTGTGTGTGTGTGTGTGTGTGTGTGTGTGTGTGTGTGTGTGTGTGTGTGTGTGTGTGTGTGTGTGTGTGTGTGTGTGTGTGTGTGTGTGTGTGTGAGAGAGAGAAGCACAGAGAGGGGGAAATGATTGTTGATTAATAAATCATCTCACTGCTTTTGTCTTCTCAGGACCCAGATTAACTTCACAGTGGCCATCGATTTCACAGCTTCCAACGGTGAGCCTCCCAGTAAAACACACAAACACACACTCAGAGACCCACATAACGACACATAAAAAGCTCTGAATGCCGATGGAAGAGCGTTTATTCAAATATATGCAGATGGGAATCAAGTGTTTCCTAATAGCCCTCTCCATCACACCTGGCAGCTAAAGCTGAGTGCAGTAACACGCCACGATGGCTGTGATTAAGGACCGTGTTATCCGTCTACCCTTGAGCTCGGTCCTAGCAGGACAGACAGGCGGCAGCAAATGTGATGCGGAGGTGTACTTGAACTTGTCTGGCTCTCACTAAAATCTCAATTTAGAATGACGGCTAGTAGAGATCTGCAGTTTATTAAAACACAGCTGGGATAGCGAGTCAAGTTTCATATTACATTAACGTAATTAGCAGCCAATTTGGCTCCATTAGTGACGTCATGCATGGTTTTGTTTCCATACAAACAGAACCACTAGAGAACTATTTGTTGGTTGCTTGTTATTGGAATCACTGGCTGCTAAATTGAACCACCAAGTATTGGAAAAACATCATTTAGATTCGAGTGGTTATAGTGGTTCTTATAAAGCCCACACAGCTGCTGACAGTTCATCATATTTACAACACAGATGGGTAATTAATTACCTGGTTAGGTTTATTTATGTTAGTTAAAAGGATATTGACAAATTGCATTCTTGATTTTTTAATTTTACAATTTTGGACTTAAGTACTTTATGATTTTAAAGTTTAATTGGGTCTAATAGTTTCCAAAAGATCGCAGTTTTCTACCAAAAATAAAACTCACTAACATTTCCAAAACCATTTTAGAAAGGTTTGTGTCACATTTTTGATTCAACGAGGAAAAATTTGTGCACTCACATAATAACAGAGAAATTTGGATGTTGAAAAGTTCACATTTGATTCTCCACACTGTAACCATGACACCTTCAAGATTAATCACCTCCTGCAAATCTAAAGCTTAGTCACTGGATGTAATTTAATTCCTGCAGAAAAAGGGATATATAAATATATTTAGAATAGGCGAAAATAACACATTTATACTGCATGCAAAAAAAAACTGCATGTGATTATCATAAAGTGGGCATGTCTGTAAAGGGGAGACTCGTGAGTAACCATAGAACCCGTTTACATTCACATATCTTGAGGTCAGAGGTCAAGGGACCCCTTTGAAAATGACCATGACAGTTTTTCCTCGCCATAATTTAGTGTAAGTTTGGAGCGTTATTTAGCCTCCTTCACGACAAGCCAGTATGACATGGTTGGTACCGATGGATTCATTAGGTTCTATACTTTCACATGATACCAGTATCTTAACTGTAGCCTTCTGAGCCTGCTATAGCCTCTGAAGGATGGTAATATCTGCCAAGGAGGCTGGTGTCCTAGGGGAATTTAAGAGGTTGAATGAAGTCAAGTCAAAGAAGTAAATGTCAAGACATTTTCAAAGAATGTATGAAGCGTCATTCATTCATTGTCTAAGCACATTATCCTACTCATAGAATATCATCTGACTGTGTGTGTGTGTTCCCTTTTGGCACAAACAGGTAACCCAGCTCAGCCCACATCGCTCCACTACATGAGTCCCTACCAGCTGAACGCCTACGCGATGGCCCTGAAAGCAGTGGGAGAAATCATCCAGGACTACGACAGCGATAAGATGTTTCCCGCGCTGGGGTTCGGAGCCAAGCTGCCACCCGACGGACGGATCTCCCACGAGTTTGCTTTGGTATGAACGAAGAGGGGTTGGGAGACCAGAGATGGAGGGCAGGGAGGGAGTGAAACATGGAGATGTTCTCTGCAACCGCTCATCTGACGAAATGAAAATGTGACATTACATCCCTGAAAATACTTCTAATGCAACAAAAGCAAGGTTTTACAAGAAATTGTTTAACAGCTAATTGTTTTCTTCAGACACATCAACAGTTAACATCCGGTTTTAATGTCAGTGCAGCCTTGTTGAACAGTAATTTACACCAAACTCTTGCCAATAATTAGAACACAATATCAGCTTTTTAACCAACAAGAGCAACAATTGACCCCCTACTACTATTAGTTAATGTAATTAATGTTGGCCAGCAAGTTTTTATTTCGATTGTTTTTTTAACAATGGCTTTAGAAAATATGAATTTTTCCGAATATGTACATTCACTCACTCTCCGGGACCACAAATATTAAGACCCACATATCAAAAACACGCAGCTGCGGTTAGCAGAGGGCTAAACTATTAGCAAAATCTCTCTCGTAGTTTAGCCTGCTGCTTGAGAACTGAGCTCTCCTAATTATCAGAAGGCAAAGCTAAACTATTAGCAATGTTTTCTCTCCATCTCTGAAACGCTTCACCGATATTGTAGCTTGCTAGAGTTTCGAAATCACAGTTTGTCATCTCAAATGTATGCGACAACACGTATGTATGTATCCAACAACACCGTAAGATGACATTTTCGATGTGTAGCCTACTACTCTGAGGTGATTCGTGTTTGCCTCCAGTCTTTCCTTTGTTTTGCCTCCGGCTGAACCGTGACGTAATCATGATGTCAGCTGTAAAATGGATCTATACGCAAGTCAAGCCTTTTTTGTTATATTTTTTTTATTAGTTTCTTTAGATACATTTTTGCAAAACACTGGGATATATATATAAATCATCCGTAGGCCAGTTTGTTCCATCTGTTTCTCATCAACGCTGAAATGAAATCATGCAGGTTAATGGTTTCCTCTTCTCTCCTCTCCTGAATGTAGAATGGGAACCCTCAGAACCCGTACTGTACAGGTATCGAAGGTGTGATGGAGGCCTACTACCAGAGTCTGAAGTCAGTTCAGCTCTACGGACCCACCAACTTCTCCCCTGTCATCAACCATGTGGCCAGGTAACACACAATTTATAGGCGTTAATGCAAAAGTGTTTTTTCCTCCTTCCCTCATTTGCATGTACTCCAGTGATTGGTTTCCTATGTTTACCTTTCCACACTTTGTTTTTTTGTTATTCAATTTTCACTCTTTTACACTTGCATATTTGCTCTCACCGCTTATATAATGAACTTCAAATCATTTGCGTGAAAGAACACCGAGTACATTTCACTTTGCGAGATTGACACTCAGAATGTGTTCTCAGGTTTTCTGTAACAGGCTCCGTGCAGCAGGTGTTGCCAGGTAGCTAACAAGAGTTCAACGGAGAGAGAAGATATAAGGACACATACAGAGAAAGAACCTGACAGCTGATTACTTGTTTGTTTGTGTCACTGCGTTAGACGGGAACATAAGTTATGCTGCAGCAAAGCTCACACGGACATGTGATCTGTTCAAAGTTCTGAACTAAGAAAAAAGAAGTGACATTAAGGAACTATTCATGCAAGTGTGTAATTAAAGAGATGTGCTCAAGTGAAGCCTCTCATCAGGTTACTTTATGTATTTAGAAGATAATTTACTGAAATCTTAATTGCGTAGTTACACATGAAGAGACACTCTGAAGGGAAGCGGTTTTAACATGCATTAATACAGAGGCAGCAGTTTCTTCTTATTCACCTGAAATACCCTTTTTTCTCCTGACTAATGTTCCATCAAACCTCCTTCATAAACTTCCCTCTTTGCTTTTATCCACTCCTCACTAACATGTTGTTTTTTAATGCGCAAATAAATCACAAATTTCTTTTTACTGTAATTAACATCAAAATCCTATATTCTCTCTTTTTAAAGGAACAGTTTTGGGAAATAAGCTTACTCGCTTTCTTGCCGAGAGTTAGATGAGAAGATTCATACTACCATCACGTCTTTACATATCTTTACATTACGTATGGAGCTGAAGCTGGGAGGCAGCTTAGTTTGGTATAAAATCAGGGGAAAACTAGCCAGCTTAGCACCTCCAAAGCTCACTAATTAACATTGTACCTTGTTTAATCTTAACACAAACAGAACTTTAGAGGTGCTTTAGGCTTTTTTGGGGGGGGAGGGATATGAAGCACCAGCCAGGAGAAATTAGCTTAGTATAAAGACTGGGAGCAGGGGGAAACAGCTAGCCTGGCTCTGCCTACCAGCACCTCTAAAGCTCACTAATTAACATAATATACAGTATGTGGTTTGTTTAAAAGGTGTTAAATTTGAAATTCAGAGCATCAACACAGCAGCAAAACAACTATTTGTGCTGTTAACACCGTTAGCTGTTAATAATATGCCATCGCCATGTTGAGAGCCGTGTGAAGGCAATCCCTCGATCATATTAATGCTCTGAGTTTAGAATTTTGAACCTTGAAACCGAACAAAAGCTGATGTGTGAAGTGTTTTGACAGGTGGTTATGTGTTGCCCTTTGGGGTTTGTATGAATTAAACACACAAGATATATTAATTAGTGATTCAATTGTCTATTAGTGAGCTTAAAGGTCGTTACATATCAGTGCCGTTTAATTTGCACGTCAATATATTTTTTAGAACTGTTGTTTTTGTCAATTTTCTGAGCTTTTGCATTGCGAATAAAGGCATCAACCAATAATGTTGTGTTGAGTTGTGCCTTTATTTATGAAACAACAACACGGAGTCTCTGTAGTCCGAACCAGGATAGCAAACTTTATTACACCTTTCAACCTTGACGGAGGCAGCGCATACCAGGTCCACTCCTTCCGTTCTTAACTTTCACAATAAAAGCCCTAAACATACAATATTTGCAGGCGAGTATTTCACATTTTCATGTTGTTTATTCGTCACAAGCTCGGTGTGTAAAGGCCTTTTAGACATTTAACGAACAGACACAAAAGTGTTGTCGATCATTTTATCTAAATCTCGACACGAACTACTCCTAATCATCCATTTTCTCATCCTGTCCTCCTCTCTTCTTTTTTTTGTTTTGTTTGTTTGACCTTTTCTTACCGTACTCTGCCCCACGCTTTTGTTTATGTGGATCTGTATTATCTGTATTACTGAAGCACTCTTTCTAGGTCCATGCAAATAACAGAACACAAAGCACACAAACACAAAGTAGCAAACCAAATAGTTTAATCCATGAAGCAAAATGAGATAAATATGTTAATTTTTACTGTAAACAAAAACACATTTTTCATAAACGCCTCGCCTCTCTCAGCCAGACTACATCTCATTAATGATTTAACTTCAAGAATCTACCCAGTTTAAGTACCAGACTAATCAGCGCACATTCGACAAACTCGTGCTCCCAAACCTCATTAAAACCTTTTAACATTTAAACATCTTTCTGCAACTTTATTGCCCATTTGTCAACTTAAAGCCTGCTTACAGTATGTAACCAAGCAGAGGCTGTGTCTCCCCCTCATATTTCAATAATCCCTTTTTACTCTTCTATCTTTCTTCACTCCCACATGCAGCTTAGTAACTATACACTTTACTTTCTTCCCCTCTCTACCACTCTTTAATTGTTGCTCTATGTATCCGCTATGTTGTTATCATCTTCAGTGAGACACTTAAAACATCAGTTGTCACCAGCGGGGAGGAGACAGACATAGATCTAACCTCCCGGTGCAGAAAGGTGAAGCGTAGCAGGAGCGACTGAAATAATCTCAGTGTGTAAATATCAGTAATAGTTGGTTTACAACTCACATGGGAGCGAAAGGTTACTCTCGATATCACAGCAGAAATTGAAAGCCGCATTGAGCTGAGCATCTATAGAATTGGCTTAAAGAGAGAGACGTACAGAGAGAAGTGCTTGACAGATTAAAATCCTCCAGAGTGGGAGGTAAGTGACATTTATTCAATGAGAACTTTCAAAGGACGTGTAATGCCTCCTTTTCCACTCAACTATTTGCGTGTACTCTATTTAACTTGAGAACTAGCTTGAGTACTTTAATTAAAAACCACACAGAATGATGCTTGATATGCTCAAGTAATGATTCATCACGGTAAACAAAAGACACGATGGATGGCAGTGCAGGCGTAATTACAAAGATTATGTTTTTTTGTGTGTGTAGGTATGCAGCTTCAGTGAAGGACGGCTCCCAGTACTTTGTGCTCCTCATCATCACCGACGGCGTCATCTCAGACATGGCACAGACCAAGGAGTCTATTGTCAACGTAAGTGCATCTGCTGTAGCTGTTAACACCTAACCCCCCCGCACCCAAAACAAAAGGAGAAAAAAGACAGTTCACCAAAAAGAGAATTCAGATGAAAGGGTGTCCTCACTTCTTCACCAGTCTTTTAGTTGGAGAAATGCATCTAAATGGCTTTGATAGTAATGATAATGATAACTATGGTTCAAGCAATCAATGCATTTGGGAGCTGAAGGCTCGCAGGAAGTCAACAGCGTTGCTGAATACGTTTTGAACAGGTGGTTCGACATGTGTTTGTTTGCATGCTTATCCAGGCTGAGTCTGATCCAGCCTTGCCTCACGAGAGCTGCTGAATCTGTGTCATTTTGCACCTCATTCACAAGCAATGAAGTGCCTCTTATCTTAAGTACTGCTCTCTCAAAACATAAAAGGCAGAAATACAATGAACACTGAAATTAATTCAATCCCTAATTAATGATTTATGTAGCTGATTTTACACAACAAAAGACACAAAATAACAGAACATCAAAAACAAAGCACACGAATGAATGAAGAGCGGAAAGGCTGCCATTAAGACAGCTAGACTGTATAGATATTTATAAGACTGTATATAAAGATGGACGACATGTGAGCTCCCCAAAAGTGAAGCCGAAACATCTTGATCGCCCCCTGGTGGCTGGTTGCAGTATAGGTCATAAATCCCGCCCTCTTCATGTTAGCGGATGGGCCAAACTAAAAAGTCAAATAAATTTTTCCCAAACATGGTTTCTGTCATTTTAGGTAGTTCTTATCACGCTGATATACAGTATGTTAAGTGTTCTTTTTTCTGATAAGTTATGTTTTATTGAGTTATTTGATGCTATAAAAAGGGGGTGAGACGTCATGATTGACAGCTGTGATTGACAGCTGCTCTGAGGGAAGTAGTCGTGCAGCTGGAGGCTCGGGAATTGTACGAGAGAGGAAATGTAACTTTCCGTAACCGTTACAAGTCTGTAATAGAACATGAGTCAGCTTGATCATAAATGTCGTTATAGCGATATTAGTTGTTCTGTCTTTCTAGCAAAACAGCTACTGAGGTGGCTCACGCTAGCGAGCAAGCTGCTGCCGTGCTCGGCTCGTGATTGGCACAGGTGGATGTGTGGGCGGGACTTCGATACCACTCCAAATGACGTCAAAATCTCAAGAAGGCAGCTCCCGTATCCGGGATAGTTTGGCTTCACTTTTGTACAGTGGAAGGAAGTGGAGACGTGTCGTCCATCTATATATACTGTAGATAGTCTGGTATCTTTTCTTTTTCTTTATGCAAACTATCTACAAGACAGACTCTGGCTGCTTGTTTGTGTGTAGATAACCGTTATATTTTCTATATGAATTGGATGTTAAGGAAGGTATTTAGTTGTTGCTATTTTTCATATAGTATTCATCAAAATAGACATTTCACCGAAAAGAAAATACGTCATGGAAAGCATTCACAATAAATGCCTTAATTATATAGCAGTTTGTAGTATGTCATGATGAGCAGTTGCTTAAATATAAAACCATGAAAACATGTATGCAGATGAGTAGAACTGTCATGGTGAGAACTTTTTTACATTTGGGCAAAAATGTCTGTCATCGTTACTTGTTTTGCTCGCGGCAGCAAAAATCTGTCTTTGAAACAAGCTGGTAAACAGCTGTGCCAATATTTCCCTAATAAGGCTGTTAGGCAGCTCGCTGTCAGCTTATAGATGTATTGACTATGGAATTACTACATGGAGAAACTGCAGATATTGTTGACCTTAGAAACAGACAATGTAAATCTACCAGATCCGTTTAAGTCTCAGAGTATACATGAACATAAGGCTAGACATATTTGTATCCGTCCTTCCGTGCAATGCCAACAGAAATATGATGTGACTTTACGACTGATATTCGTTCGCTGTGCCGGCCTGACTTTTGACAGCATGTTATTCACCCTCCGTCCGTCCTCTCCATCACTGTCAAGTCATAGCAATGCTCCGGAGGGAAGCCAGAGTGCGATGTAGAATGCAAACAAAGTGAACAGTGAACGACAGCCGTTTGTGTGAAGGCAGTGATCCATCTCAGACCTTTGAAGGCATAGACGGAGTGGAGAGAAGAGGTTGAGAGGAGCGAAGTATTAAGGAGAAAAGGAGGCAGAGAGAGGAGGAGAAAGAGGCGGCAGGGTAGAAGGGACGGGGGGAAAAAAGAGAGCAGTAGAGACGTAAAGAAAACCTTCACCGAAGGGAGCGGAAAATAAACGAGATGTTTTGATAAGATCATCTATTGCTCCGCTGCCCGAGGTCAACCCATTACTCAAAATACGCTGAACACACACACACACACACACACACACACCGCTGGCCCTCTCTTTCAAATAGCCACTCTGTGACACACAAACACATGTCATTTATAAGCCGTCAGCGAGTCCAGGCCGTGTTGTTGATTCTCTCGTCTCTAATATTATTCCCTGTGATGCCTCGACCCACGCAGCGCTGCAGGAGGTGCTGTAGAAAAACACACGCGTTTACACGTACTGTATGTACTATACATGTTGACAGGAACATGACAGGATGAAGACAAAGGCTGCATCTTCTTTATCCAATGAACAACCCACATGGTAAACCAACTCTTTCTCATTCCAAAGTTGCCACATACGGACGCTTGGTTAGAATTCCTTGGCATCGTTTAGTTAACTACTTGGTTAGGTTTAGTAAAAGATTGCATGTATGTTTGTTCAGTTACGTAGCCTTCATTACGTATGGGACGTAAGCAGGCGGTAACCTCCTGGTCTGAGAAGTGAAGCCAATGTGGAAGTGCCTTAAACTTGCATTCTTTCTAACAGCCAGCAGGGGGCGACTCCTCTGGTTGCAAAAAGAAGTCAGATTGTATAGAAGTCTACGAGAAAATGAGCGTAACGTAGTTAGACTACGTAACTTAGAATAAGTCAATGTTAACGTTTGGTTTCACACGGAACATGAACAGCGGCCTACTGGGTGAAAGTCCGGTGTTTATTTGACCCGTCCATCCGCCCCGTCCTCCTCCCTACTTTGCCTCTTTTGTCGCTCTTTATACTACGTCACTTGACTTCCAGAGCAGGTGCAGTGTTTACATTGAAAGCCCGGTGCGTCTCATACAGGCGCTAAAGGGCATCAGACGCTGTGACAAAACGTTGTGTTTTGACGTCCTGGGAATGAGACCGGGTTGGGTAGACACACACACTTTTCACAAAAGAAGAATATTTTCAATTTTTTAAAATATTAATTATTCCTCTCCTGTCCTGCAGGCCGCCTGTCTGCCAATGTCAATCATCATCGTGGGGGTGGGGCCCGCAGAATTTGATGGTAAGTCACCAAGAACTGGGTTTGCTGGTTCTGCTTTGGTATTTTTCAGGTTGGTACTCTGTAGGTTTGTTTTTTTAGACTTTGACAACAATGAGAAATAATGTGTTTTATTTTGTTTTTCTGCACCTCAGCCATGGTCGAGTTGGACGGCGATGAAATCAGAATCTCATCCAGAGGACGATATGCTGAGAGGGACATTGTTCAGGTACACAATCCTTTCTTTCTCTCAAACCATCCCCCTCTGCTGTTTTATTGTCCCTCTTATGGAAAGACTGATAGTTTTGACAGTAATCCCAAATGAAACCACGTCCAACATTACAAATGAGCTCTGCCTCTCGGCCACCTAGATCCTTTGTCATCACTTTTTTTCTGATTTATTCCCTAATGATTTATTGTAAATGTGATACTGATTTTGAGCCAGCAGTAAAATCAAGGCCAAATTAACCCACTCCACTGCCCCGGGGTAAAAATTAACCCTGTGTCCCCTCCCCCCCCCCTTTTCTGTATAATGATACACCTCGCTTGAAGTCCCGCCTTTTTCTTCCGTAACGTGGTGATGTCACCGAGTAACACATTTGCTTAGCAGCTAGTTTGACAACGCCCTCAAACAAAGCTAGTTAGAGCGGAGCTGGAACGGAGTCCGAAGTGTTTTGTTCTGTTGACCAATCGCAACAGAGTGGGTCAGCTGACCAATCAGAGCGAACTGGGCTTTTCGGGATAGTGGGGGTAGGAGCTCAAACAGAGTGTTTCAGACAGAAGGTGAAAAGAGGTGCTGCAGCACAGCTGGTATGAGAAAAATAAAGCATTTTTTGGACATTAAAGCATGTAAACATGTTCTAGTAGAAACCCAAAATACAAGTATGCACCTGAAAATGGGCATATTTTGTCCTCTTTAATTATGCAAAAGTATCAAAACTCAACCAGTGATATTGGACAACGTTAGACGGACCAACAGGAATACCTTTTCCTCAAAATTCACAACTTTTCAGAGGGTTTATTTGGAAGTGTAGAAGGATTTGTGTGCAAGCTGTGTCGCTGTTTTAAAGGTGAGTAGCTAAAAAAAAACACACCTGAGTCCCGTCCAGGCTGTTCAACTCTGTCCGTGCAGACAGACACCCGGTCACCTCGACCCCACGGCGCACCAGACCCCAGATGGCAAGATAGACGCACAAATGCAGCACACACATACGTACACACACACAGAGAGATAATAGCATGCTCCCCAGTATCTGCGGAGAGTCTGCCACATCTCTGCGCGTCTTTCTCATTAAAGCGGATGAACAGAGACCCTCGGCTCGAACCCCGGCCTGCAGGGCAGCGTGGGGTCTGCAGTCATCCACGCAGAAGGGACTTTTTCCACCAAGCTGCTACGACTTAGCCGTATCAGAAGCCGCCTTTTTACTTCCTTTAAATCTTCCCTTGTAGAGTTTTGGATATGAAGTTTGCCCCGACAGAGAAAAACAGCAACAGACACAAAGAATGTCTTGAAAAATGCAAAGTGGAAAGTACAAGATTGCTGGGAACGACTGCTCAAAATCTAAACTATGATTCATTTACAGTCATTCCTTCAGCCCGTCCATCATCCCGTATTTTTATCCTTGTTTGTTTTTGCTGTAATTGATCAGCCCACAATGACAAGTTATTACCTTTCAAACTCATCATTCGCTGACACCAAAGCAAAGAGATGCAAACATTCAGAGCGAGCCGTTTGTTTGTTGTGACACAGCGGAGTCACATTTTTTCTCCTCCGTGACCTTTATACTGCCGCTGTCATATCTCACTCCCTCACACCCTCCCTTAGCCCACGTAGGCGAGGGAGGCTAGCTCGTTAGTTGGCTTTTTAACGAGCTCAAGTACACACACACACACACACACACACACACATGCACATGCAGAAAAAGACCTGGAGATGGTATAAAACTAAGTTTCAGTAGTGGAACATTACAGCAGTTCTGCCTGCAGGCTCTCATTACGAGCAAGCTAATAACCCCCAGCGACACGGCGAAGGTTACACTTCGCAGCGAGGGTTTCCAGCACAAATTGGCCTCTCATGTGATCTCGTGATTGCAGGTGACAAACAGTCTCATATCTGTCCTCATTTAATTCAGCATTATCGTCCATGTAAGAGCCTATAACCGGGTGGTTTGTGACACGTGACTGAGATATGCCATTATTTATTTCATTACAGCAGGTGTGTTGGTATTTAGAAGGAGGCTTGGGATGTACATAATGAGTCGCAGCAGGGCGGCCCGAAGAAGTCAACATAAACATGTGTGTGAAAAACTTATTATAAGTTAGTCTGGAAACTATTGTCACTGCAGTGCCTGTTTAAAAGTGAAGTGACATTCTAACAATGTAGGTAGCTCCATGAGATTATAGTGCACAGTCCCGATTATGGTCGCTGCTAACGATTATTATTCATTGTCAATTAAGATATTCAGTTTACTGTCATAGAGGAGTAAAGAAACCAGAAAATATTCACATTTAAGAAGCTGGAATCAGAGAATTATTCCTTTTTTTTCCTTAAGAAATATGGTCTTGTCTCGAAGGTAACCCACAAATTGCAAAAACTTGCAAAAAGCTCGACTCGACAGCGAAACTCGCTGCCCGACAGCGCATCCTAACCTTAACTCTTAGAGGTCGATCCCTAACCTTAACTATCTCACAAGAATTTCGCAATTTGCTTGTAACCTTCTACCCATGACCAACTAAATACAGACTACCGCCACCTGCTGGTAGGCAGAATTATTTCCTCTCACGCAGGTGCAGAACGTACGTGCTGGTTGGCCGTTGGCTGTAGTCTTTGCAGTGTGTTCAAGTGCGACTTTGCACACAAGCGACACAACACTTAGCCTTCGTTACTGCTAGTTGCTGTTGGTTTGGTGTGTGTGGGCCTTTAGTTTTTTATCTTACCTTACATAGAAATGATCCCAATGTGTTCCACAGAGAGTGGTTTACAGATTTTACATATGAGAATGAGACACCACTGGTATTGTATTGTGAATCATGACCTTAGTTGAGGCATTAGAGTTGGAATAAAGGGAGAAAAAGGTGTATTATTCTTCTATGTTTGAGTGACAAATGGCAGAAAACAATTAACATCAGTTAGATTCCTGACTTGCTACCGACCAGTTCTTGACTGTGCTATTGTGCAAATTAGCAGAGCTGATCCCCTCATTTGAACCTGCATATTTTCCCAGACATTTGCGAGAGCTAACTACGTCTTGGTATGTAGCTGCTGGCTCTGCGCCCGTCTCCTCGCTCCATCTTGAAGCTTGAAGCTGTCCAATTTCACACGCCGGCAGCCCCAAATGGCGTCGGCGAGCTTTAATACCTAACATTCTCAGTAAAAACATCATATCACTAATTTGCACATTCTTTGTATCCACATTTGCTGCTCATCTCAGTGACCTTGGGGGATCACATTTCTTCTCCGAGTGCTGTTTGGGAGAAAGTTTTGACATTCACCGCCAGAAAATAGAGCGAAGCTGCAGCCTCTTAATTAGGAGGGACTCTCTTCTCTGTAGCAATAATCTTGCAGTTCAGAAGAAGCTCCTTCCATTTAAAACAGTGAACAAAGCAACTTGAAACAAAGAGGATAAATTAGGTTATATAATTTGAATTCTTTCTTCTTTTTTCGTCATTCTCCCCTCTGGTTTTGCTCCCAGACATTTTACTTTCTTTCCTCTGCTCTTAAACTTATTTCTAATTGCTGTTATTTGTCTTTTCACTCCATCTGCTCTTCTTTTCTGCAATCTTCATCTCTCCTGTCATCATTTCCCCTCTCGTCACCAAACCAACTGTCTCTCCTCTCATCATTTCAACCCTCAAAAATTGACTAATCCTAAATCCTGCCCCCCTCCCTTAGTTACTTAGATAGTTTCTGGTTTCCAGACAATATAGCGTCAAGAAGCCAACAGCGAGGCCTACAGTTTGCGTATGTATTCACAACAATAAACTTTACCAAAGTAACTTTTCTCATTGGGATGCCAGATTCGTGCGCGTGACTGTCTGACCCTGCTGCAGTAAAATGAGAGCTTCTCTAAAGGGAATCTGGTGCTCGGAAGCACTACCACTTTTGTCCACAGGGACCGCCAAAATCAATACAAAATTAAAATTCCTCGCAATAGCTGTGACTACATACAATGTAATGTGTCCGTGAAGATTGTGACACCGACGTAATGTGACTTACAGACGTAGCATATCTAAGTATAACCCACGAGGAAAGGGGACAGTTGAAGGAGGTTCTGCCGGGTTCCAAACTTGCTCAGCTGTTATTGGAGCACAGAGCGCAAAGGGGCGGGACTTAGGAAGGATCAATTGACCATTCGGCCTCCCCCTTAGCTACTGTTGCTACGCCGGTAAAACTTTCCATTCTTGCACAAGTGAATATGCAGTTTACAATGATAACAGCGGCAGGTTTTCTACTCAAAATTGTTCGCAATTTTTGAAACAGTGGATCCTTGATTTCAGATAGACGTAAACAAAAGCAGGCTTCTCATTTCCTACGAGTGAATGTTGATTTTCACTCGTCTCCAGCTGACTCCTTGATGCCTACAGTACATACATGATATTGTGCTAAAAGTTTCCCACTTTAACTCCTTCTCTTCCCTCTCCTCCCTCTCAGTTTGTCCCATTCAGGGACTACATCGACCGGACGGGGAACCACATCCTGAGCATGGCCCGGCTCGCCAAAGACGTCTTGGCCGAGATCCCCGACCAGTTCCTCTCCTACATGAGAACCCGCGGGATCAAGCCGTCGCCAGCGCCGCCTCCCTACACGCCGCCAGGGCCACCCATCCAAACCCAGATATGAGGAGCCGGAGAGGTGGGGGTGTGGAAGAATGATTTTCGGAGTCGGTGGTCAGCTGAACTTTTACGCGCGAAATACTTCCAATTTCCCTGAAGCCGCTCTCCATGCCTTGTCGTCGTGGATCATGTGTTCAGGAAGCTGCATGTCGGGCCGGGGGAGTGTCGCTTTTTGAGGACAGGAAAAGCCAATGAGAGTCTGTTTACTTCCACTGTCAAGCATTCCTGTTAATGTCTGGAATTTATTATTTTTTTGAGCCCAGGGGAAAACCAGGACAAGCCTCGGAGAGAGAGCTCGGAGAATTTTTAAGCCGGGAGGAAACGAAGGAATGAAAGAGAGGAAATGAAAGACAGCTTTGGAAACACTGTAAAGAGAATGTCTCCAGACAAAAACAAAGGAATCACTTGATCTTAAATTCACTTTCTCTGTAAATAACTGGACATGAGTAACTTCTTCTATCTCCGTCTCTCTCTCTCTCTCTCTCTCTCTCTCCAACTCACTCATTGTTTACAGTAAACACTAACAAGGATTTTTACTGTTGATACTTTTATATACACATAATTTCAATATGAATCTCTCTCTCGCTCTCTCTCTCTCTCTCTCTCTCTCCTGGCGTGTGTGTCAGGTAGCAGCAGTGCAGGTCCTGGTAGCCCTACTGTACCGTACCGTACCGTGCTGTACCGTACCGTACCGTATTCTGGTGTTTGTATTAACCTTTTGCATGAGTGTAGCCTCAGTCAAGTGCATGCATATAGTGGCCCTGCACTACCTCTTCTACCCATCCATCCGCCCGTCTGTCTGTCTGTCTGTCTGTCTGTCTGTCTGTCTGTCTGTCTGTCTGTCTGTCTGTCTGTCTGTCTGTCTGTCTGTCTGTCTGTCTGTCTGTGGGGGGTGAGTGTCTGTCTGCCTGTATCTCCATTTGTCACTTCACCCTGTTCGTCTGTCTGTCTGTCTGTCTGCACTGCTCTCAGGCCTGAGAAGTCTGTCTATCTGTCTCCCTGTTGCAGCTTTTCTTATCTCTCTCTCTGTCTCTCTCTCTTTCACTCTTTTGTTCCTCTGTCACTTTTACTAGCTGTTTCCATCCAACATTTCTTTTCAAAGTTCGAGCTGAATAGAAAATGCATGATTTAATGCTCATTATTAGAACAGGAAGGTTTTTCATTGCAGAATGTGATGAACAGCAAAGGAAATTTCCTTTCAGTTCACTTTGGCTCAAATTTAACATTTGTGCATTTTGAAATGTAAAATATCTGTTCTACTCTGCTTCCTAAGAGATGTCTTACCCTCTGAGGTGTCCATCATCTTCAAAAAAAGCCAGTATGTACATTACTATTATTATTTCTAAATGCATTTATCGGATAGATTGCCATGTAATTAGGTACAAACATTGATGTTTCCCCTCAGGATGAATTGTAATTACTTGTGATCATCCTCTGACGTTTCACCCAGCGCCATCATCAGATCAAAATTTCAATATTTGTCCAATTACTTTGATTCATGACCAAATGCCTGCGAAACTATTATTGACATGTCCGTCAGTCTCAGCTTTTGTGTTTAGTGCTAATGAGCAAATGTTAGCACACTAAACTAAGATGATGAATATGGTAAATAGGGCTGTCGTGATATCAGATTTTCACGTCATGATTGTGGCCAAAAGAATTTAGTTGATTAACACTCAATTATACAATTTTGTCAACTAATGGTTTAGTTGATTTAATCGACAGATCTGTCATTCATCATGAAAAAAAACATAAAAAAACGACTAACCTATTTAAGAACTCTTAGTCGACTAATTAACTTATAAACCCCTAAATAAAATCAATCAATTAATCATAGAAAATGTTAAAATAATAATAATAATGCTATCAGTCAAATTCATCTTTAACTTTGTTTATTATTGTTTATTTTGTCAATTTTTTGGCAAATTAATTACACTCAAAATACAAGTGTAGGGAGGTAGAGAGAGAGTCTGTAACCATAACTGTATATATAAAAGGATTAAAGAGGCGCCGGATTATTTATATGATATTATCATATGTGTGTTTTTAACGTGATATCAATATTTTATTTTTAAATATCACGTCAATATCGGTGCATCGCGACACTCCTTAGTGGTAAACATTATACCTGATAAACAGCATGTTAACAGCGTCACTGTGAGGTATGAAGTATGGCCCACATTAGCAAACATTTAAGAACAAATATTTTACATTTCAAAATGCCAGTTTGTTTGTTTGCTCTAGCCAAAATGATGAAGATTCAAATTGTGCAATTTCTGTTTTTCAGCATTTCATATTTTTGTGTAGCATTTATTTGACTTCTGAATGGAAGCACAGCTACTCTCTCTCTCTCTGTCTCTCTATCTCTTTCTCTCTCTCTCTCTGTCTCTGTCTCTGTTCTCCAAACTGCCTTGGCAATATGATGCCCACGTGCCCAGGGGTTTCGTCTCATCGTGTCGTCCAACACCACATCCCCGCCCCATGTTTGAAAACGACAGCAGCTGCTCTCAAACGAAAATACCGTTTGAGCATAAAGAGCCCAGTGGTCAAAAATGCAGAGAAAAACACACTTTCCCTACGTTGGCTTTCTGTTCCATTTAGTTTTGTACCTTTTATTGCACCTTTTAGCTTTGATACAGCTTTTTATATGTTTAGTTTTTTTGGATGTATATTCTTAATATGTGCCAATCATGTGTAAAAGGATGATTTGCGTGATTCCCAAACAGAGTTTGTCCGACAAGTCTCCGATTTAACAATTTAATTTAATGTTTCTAAACGGCGTCTAATGAAGAATGAGTTGTGTTTTTGTCATGAATGTTGAAGGATTGTTCATTGTTTTATTGAAAAGTGTGTTTCAATGATGAAAGGATACGTTAAATGCGAATGTGAATGTATTGTATGACACAACTTATTTTAAAACAACATTATATGAAATGTTTAAAAAGTCTTACAAAAAGCGGGAACATGTATTGGATCATTACAATATGAAAGGATATTTAAGCATTGACACCCTGAAGTAGTCTTAAAATTATGGCACAAACATTAATATCATTATTATTTATTTTGTGTGACTTACTGTGAAACTCATGACCACCGTATCATCTGCTAACTAACTCTAATGTCTTATAAATAGAAGACTTTTTAATGAAATCATGATGTATTATCAACCCAACACACATTGTGTATCAAAAACAAATGATATGTGCTGAGTTGCTGCTATTGGCTGCACTAATGTCTCTACATATTGCTTAATTTTGGCCATTTTCTGGTGTTGCCAACAAGATTTCCAAGATTTTTTTATGTGAAATAGTCAGCTGATTACGGAGTCAAAGTATTTAACATAGTTGTGGCAGTGCCAGACACATAATTCTTGCTACGCTCCTTTTTATCAGAGATGTTTAAAGAGTAAATTTGCTACACTTTTCTACACTTTTTTGGGGTATTTCCAGCAGTGGAAAGTTTCCTTGTGGCTCAAAGACACCGGACCACGCTGACATTATCGCTAAAACTGCAACTCAGATGTCTTATAAAACACTACACAGTCGAGTAACCAAGCATGATTATTTGTAACTGACATTTTATACACAATTTGTTTTTAATATCTTACATTGCTGCCTTGACTTATTGCTTAATAACCTTAAATTCATCTTTGTTTTCTCACATTCCCCTCCTGTATAGCCACCGTAGCAGAGTGGACTGACTGTACGAGTGTGTGTTTGCTTAGCCGGTGCAGTCGCACTCCGGCAGACACGTTCAAAGCGTAGCTGAACACATCATTAGGACTGCAGGTCAGAGTGAGGAGCTCATTACTGCCTCAGCAGATATACTGTAAGACTCGCATCCTCCAAACTGTTAGAGATCCAACGCTGCGGGGGGGTCAGGGAAGATATTATGTTTGGGTGGGACTGCCTCGCGCAGAGTCAGCTCAGTGTTTGATGTTAGTGCTCGGTGACAATTTAGCATGAATCCCTTCTGGTAGAGACACATTTTTGTGTATAGATAAAAGCAAACGTTTTGCAGCAGCCTAACGTGAACTCATAGTAAGGCGTATAAAAAAAGTAGGACATTTTAAGGACAGTCCACATGTCATGATAGCGCGTGTTAGGCTTTTCACGTGTCATTTCACACGTCGTTACTGTGAAACTGTCGCGGTTATGTTTAGGCATCAAAACTATGGTAACAGCCACATTTAGGTTTAGGAAAAACATCATGGTTGGGCTTGAAATGAGGACGTAAACTTAGTAAAATACCAACGTAAACAACGTAACATAAGTACGGAAAGCACGTCACAAACGTCACTAATGTAACTTCAAAATAACTCAACACTTTTCAGAACTCCTGGTTGAAAGTCCTGTGTTTGCTGGACCCAAACTTTTTATTCTACGTCACTAGCTCTGAGCGTAGCTGCATATTTACGCGGTTGCATTTACATCTGAGGCAGTACAGACTACGCGGCGTGAAATGACACGCCAAAGACAAGAACAGTGTTGTTATTGTGCACGAAATGACTTACAAATTGCCGCGTCACACACAAGCCATTTGGTGAGACCGGGCTGGGCAGCCACTGTGGACAACAAGTGACGACTACGGGATAATATTAAGGAAAATTATGGTTTATTGCAACTTTTATTTATGTCGTTCCGGCTATTGGTTCTATCGGTTGTGATAACATTGCACTCATCAAAGTTGGAGTTGCTAAATAAATGCTAAAATGTAATTATAATGAGTCAAACCGACTCTGTAAAAGTCAGTTACACAGCAATACAGTATCTGTCTAAAGTTAGCTAACATTGGTTGACTAGATTGAAACCCCCCGTCATGCCATTTGAACGGCTAACTACCTCCTGTTTCAAATCACGTGTTCTTCAGCAAATCAAATGGAAAAGGCATCTTTTACTTAATGCTCATTTCCCCACATTTAATGACAAGTCTTGTCGCCGAGGACGGGACTCGGTATGGAAGCAAAAAAAGGCCACAAGGACTTGAAACCTTTGAAATGTCATTACTGCAGAATATTTAATGTTGTGATTGAAATACTATTAAATTCAAAGCATTTAAATATTTTACTATGGAAACTATCTGAATTTATGGGTTTGAATTCTTAAATCACTCAAACCTAAATAACTCAAGTCGCTCAGAACCCGGCGTAAAACCTATAAAATCAAATCAAATATGAGGATCATAAAATCAGATCTCAGATGATCCGCTATGGCAACCCATAACAATACAAACAACAACGTTCAAGTTGCTCAGAACTATTTGACTAAAAATTAAAATCAAGTAAAAAAAAAAATCAAATCAAGTTGCTGAAATTAGATTAGTGAAATTCACACAAAATTCAAAATGAAAATTTTAACATTTGGGCTAACAAGGATAAGCAATCAAGCCTGAATGGAATCGATCAGACTATTAGGTTACGCCACGTGACTCACATGATGCAAAAGAAATTAAGTTCAGATGAGCGAATGGAAATCTGGAAACATGAATTTTCTATCTGAATTTGGAGAAAAACATTTTTTATTGCGAAACTTAAATTTCAAAACCATATTAATTCAGATGGTTTCAAATCAAAATATTTCAGTAATATTAATTCAATGTTATTTTTTTCAGCATTTCTTCAACTTCAAAATATACTCATTTGCTAATATTTTTTTTTTATTATTTTGGCCCTTTTTTGCTTCCATACACATACACACATTATCGCCATAGTCATTCGTGCCAGTTATTTTGTGTTTGTCTGTTTTGGGTGGACGGGTATTATTATTATTATTTTAACTTTCCATCATTTTTCCACCATAGTGTAACAGCTCACTAACTTTGCCAAGCCCCTAAGAGTGTGTGTGTATGTGTGCATGCGTTTGATATAAGTATACTTTGCGTGTGTGTGTGTGTGTGTGCGAGTGTGTGTGTGCCCGTGCGGCGCCTTTATACGAGTGTTTTAATAGACCATGTGAGGTGTAAACACACATAAGATCTTTGTTTACTGAAGCTATCCAAATAATATATTGTATGCTCGTCATATCTTCTTAACAACGTGCACTATGTTTGCATGTACAGTTTTACAAAGGATGCACCAGTTCCTTTTGTTAAAAACTGCGTGTTTTGAAATATATATATATATATATAAAAAAAAAAAATCTATATGAAAATCTAACTGTACAAAATGGCCTTAAATCTTTCACTGATTTTCTTGGAATTGTGCGATGCCTTCTTCAGAAAAATGAATTGTTTCGAGGAGTTTAATCGTTATCTATTTTGTGTCGGTGTTTCTATTGCTTTCTAGTGGATTCTTTCTTTGCACAAGTTGAATTATGGAAAAATAATTATCTTGTACTTTTTTGAACCGTGATTAATCAGAGAAAGCATGGCTGAAGTACTGATTGTCTGATAATACATATAATAGATGACTATTTCTGTATCGAACTATGGATTTTTAAATAAATATTCATATTAAACACAGAAGTTGTCGGAGCTTTTTCGTTTTGTATTTGCTCTTTACATATTTTGTATCCGTTCCTTCGTGGTTGTTGTTTTCTCTCCTCTCTCCATTCATAGCTTATTAGGACTAATATGTGGTTTGTTCCCTCTGATAGGATAATTATAGTACATGAAAGTCTTCCCACACGGACACAGGACCATTAGTCTGCTGCAAAAACACGTAACATTTATTCATATCATCCTTCTGTTTCTCTGAATCCTTCAGATTTACCACCCAGCCTCGGTGGAAACCTTCCATCCGCCTGCTGAAGTGGCATCTATTTCCTAGAATATAAAAAAATTGAAAAATATTTTCTCCTGAGAGTAATTGGCACATGCTTTAAAGAGGCAATTAGCGAGACTGTCAAAGCCCCGTCACACAAATATACCAAAATGTGTCTGTTTATCTGCCGGGGGGTTGATAGGCTTCTTCATCAAAACCCAGCGAGTTCTTTGACAGGTGCTGAGATCCCTGATTTTCCAAAAAGTCACGATCCAGCTTGTTTTTTTATCAGCATTTTAAGATATTCTCAGTCTCATTGCTGCCACTCAGAGTGACGGAAGGGTTGCGGAGTTTTGCAGCAGCCGTGAATGTCTTCCTACTATGAGAGAGGTTAATAAAGGTCAAAAAGAATAGTTTGACATTTTGGGAAATATATTCATTCGCTTTCTTGCCGAGGATCGATGCAACCCTGTCTCCTTCAAAATTACGTTCCCATACAACTAGACTGCATTCTCAATTACGTTTCGAGGGAAGTGTATTAGGTTTAGGTAACAAAACAACTTGGTTAGGTTTATTAAAAACATCATGGTTTGACTTAAAATAAGAACATTTGTTACATTTGTTACGTTATGTTAGGTTACGTTACGGACGTAATTTAAAATAAGTCAACATTGACTTTTGGTTTCACACAGGACGTGAACAGCAGCCTCCCGGGTGAAAGTCCTGTGTTTGTTTGACCCATCCAACCCAACCCAACCCAACCCAACCCAACCCAACCCTCCTACCTACACAGACTTCCGTGGACTTTGATTAGAAACATATTTGTGATACGTCAAACACAAACGTAATTTACATTTTTTTTTTTTGAGAAACCAGGCCAGCTGTTCTCCCTGCTTCAAGTCTTTACGGTAATACTTAATCACCTCTTGGTTCTAGCTTAATACTTAACGCTGAGTGGTATCAATTTTTTCATATAACTCTTAGCAACAAAGGGAGTATTTTTATTTATATAGCACATGTCATACGACAGACTCAATGTTCTTCAAATAAAAACAGGCAAAGATCAATTCAGTGTTTTAAACTTTATGTACAACCAGGTATTAAATAAATCAAGTAATTTTAATCCCTGGAAGTTGAACCTAAATGAAATACAAGTAGGTTTTTGAGACCATGTTACAACCGACCAAGTCTATCCATTCTGTAAAGCAAAAAAAGTGTGCAGATGTTTTCATGCTTGTCCTCCAAAGAAACTGCACCAATCTGGAGTATTGGGACTTTTTGCCAGACATTGCAACAAGTCTCGAGGCTTTCGAGATGATCTTTTTGCAACACAAAATCAGTTTTTTGCAAAATACTGGATACTTTTCCCTTGAAATAAAAGAAATTGAAAAGGAATAATCACCCTTTGGTGTAGAGAGGGGTGTTTTGATTTAAGGCCCAAAACATCGGGAACCGAGGGTCTTTTGGTACGTTGGTTGGTGCATGAATAGAAGCAATCAGGGACTTGTTCTTGTCTTTATGTTGCTATTTTGATGCTTTTTTAGCATTTCACAAATGTATAAAAACTCCCTATATAATGACTACATTCACTTTCACTTTCTAATCACCATTATATGTATGTGTCCATATGAGTTGCTGTTTACGTGGTAACTTCATCTGTCTTCACCTGTCTTCATCTGTCTTCACCTGCCATGTGTGATGCCTGAAAGTCGCAATTAACTTTATTCCTTTCAAACTCCCCTCCCACTGCGCACCCGTCCGTCTCTGGCTTGATAAGATAAACACATGACGATCTGTCACATACTGTAAGTCGTCGGTCTGTTATTAAGGTAAACAGCTTGTTCTATAGACGAAGATGGAGAGGCGACAACATATGGACGCCAATTATCTCCTCGGGAAGCAACACAAAGGGTGTCAAAAGAGATTTCAAAGTAAACATCAGACAAAGTTTTACTGTGAATTCAAGTTGTAGCCTTTTAATTACTTGTTAAATATACCACACATTGGTGCCGTTCACTTTTCAAGCAAAGAAATGTGTGAAAAAAGGAGTGGGATATTCAAGATTGTTAGCGTTTCAGAATGGATGGCTTGTCTCGTGTGAAAATAAAGTAAGACATCCACAGTACATGTGTCAACATTATGTTGATAATCAAGATGTTGACAGATGTAATCAAGTGTCCTGCTTGCCCCAATCAATCACCATCAGCCCTCTCGTGTAGTAAATAGATGTGTTGGCCCGTCCATTTCCCCCCGTCATAAATACACTCATACATTTAGAGAGCGGACAGAATTGGCTGATGAATTTGCCTTATTACAGATCCACATTTGCATATATTTGCAAAACAAATCCCACTCCGTTGGCTTCACGTTTGGCCCCGCTCGAAATCAAGCCTGAAATTGTGGCTTTGGCGGCCCGAGGTGAAGCCAAATTAGAGCTTAAATTAAGTTTGTACATCTAAATGAAATAGGACGGCAATGAGGGAAGGATTCTATATCTCAGAGGACAGTGTTAAGGGTATGTGTGTGTGTGTGTGTGTGTGTGTGTGTGGGCGGTAATATGTCCGAGGGATATCAGATATCAAATGTTCCACCAAACGCAATATTTATTAATTCCATTCCATTTGTGGCAGCCTTGAGATTACTTTGGTGTCTGCTGGGAAAACTTTAGATTTGCTTTGCACAAGTTTTAAAATGTAATATTCAAACCTCATTATGTGTTGGTATTCACCATAAAGACTAATAGACGGGCTTTCTTTGCAACAGTGTGGGGGCATGGAGAAATTCAACTCACCTGGTCTGATTGCATGCTGCTATACTTAACGGTGCCTTCAAATGTTGTCGTGTTTACCGTGTTCACAAGAAGAGTCCATATGAACGAATTTTATAATGTCTGTCATTATGCTTTTGCATTTACTGCATTATGTTACCTGCTTTGATATTGCCGTTGCTTAGCAGCAATGTTCTCTCGACTTTACCATCTGAACGCCGGGCATATCGTGTACACGACTTCCCATGTTGTAATCACGAGCTCACGAGTTTCATTTCAAGGCACCATTAAGTTAGTAGCAGTCACCCAGTCTCTCGTTTGCTTGGTCACAGTTTGGTTTCTTTTTCTTTGTCATAGAACAGCAAAGCAGCACATACATCCTCCTTGTTTTCACTTTTAATGTAGTTTCTTTTCTCTTAACCTTTTTAACCTTTTAGTTTCAACTCCTTTGTCCTTCCTTGAGGCAGACTGAGACATGGAAACTGTGCCAAATATTCCTTTTCACTAGATAAAGTCCCTGCTCGTTTACATGTTGTGTGACAGGTTTGAAAACCACCACAGCAGGTTCAGCAGCACAACAGCGAGTCCTGTGTTTATACTGGATTTGTCCGGCCGTAGTTTGTTTGTGCACTCAGAGGAGCTCGACAGAACTCACAGCCCAAAATACACAATCATACAGGAAGAGAACAACAACTTCAAACACTCATTTCAGAGCAGTGTGAGGAGCACAGAGACAAAACTAAAACACAAGACATTGGAAGGAGCCCCGAGGGGAGGGGTTGGGTTTAGACGGAGCTCCTGAGGCTATGCTACGTTCAAATCATACCAGCTTTCGACCCTATCGTCGACCCTATCTTTAAACTATCATCTTCTGATACTAAATGTATAACCTGCAAGATTTAAAACCCAGGGAAGAGTCAGATGATGATTTTAGCATACTGTATGCATTGGATGTTTGTAATGCAAAGGTTATTTTTTTACTGAACAAAGAGGAGAGCCTTGTGCATGCCTCTAGTTGCTTTAAATAGCTTTATTTTCCCAGCGTCCCTTGAGGCCAAAGGGAGGCGACGGATGGATTGATTGAGGGTCTGAAGAGAGGCAGAGTGAGGGAAAGGTGCTAATATCACTGTCAATCAACTTCTAATGCAACGCCAGCAGAGAGAGAGAGAGAGAGCGTATCCTAACACACATGCACACAAACACACACACACACAGCACAGGGGAGTAACAGTGCTCATTAACAGCCAAACATCAAGGCCACCAATAGCAAGCTGCACCTGGAGGATACGATGCTCACAATGCAAGAACATAACAAGTCAACCTGACAGCGTGCATGAGACTCAGCGCTCAGATAATAACATCCGTACTGTAAGGAAAAACGAGACACAATTCCTTTGCTCCTTAATTGTTTAAATACTTATTCACCAAATGATTATGTGGTAATTAGCCGATGCAAAAGGCTGCGTGAGGTTTTAGTCCTTTCAAAAGACTTGATGTCTTAATGCTTGCGTAAGTCTAATGAACACTGTGGTCGGTGTCTGTCAGCCGGGGTTGTAATTATGTTCGCCTGTCACTTCCTGACACAGCCTGTAGCTTAGCAACCTGCTACGGAGACGGAGCTAAAGTTGGATCTCATTTGAATATTCCCCAGAAATTAAGAAGAAGGAAAGAAACTCAGGTGGTCGGTGCAATACTATGAGCAGAGTTGCATTTCTGCAAACCTGAAAGTCTCATCAGGACACCCCTAAAAAGAATTCTCTCACACACCTCCCCCACAACGGCAGGAAAGTTTTACAGACAGCGTGCTGGAAACGGTGATATGAATGTGGGCAGGTTGCATAATTACTGTGTGCCGTTAATAAAACAAAACACATGTTTTGGCCACTCCGCCCACTGAACTCCCACCGCTCTTATTTAAATAGAACCTGCTCCTCGTGTACTGTAATTGTTTTTTTCTTAAAGGTGCTGGCAGGTATAGCTGCTGCTGTGTTCAGGTTCATGTAGTTTCATTATGTAACTTTTAAATTTGGATTTGTGTATTTAATATTTTTCTTACAGCATATGTCCAAATGAGATTTCTATTTGTGGTAAAAGCAGAGGTGTGAGCGCTGTGGCACGTATTGCTATTTTCGAAATAAGTTTTGCAAGTTACGTCAGTGATGTTTGTCACATGTTTGAAGTTTATTACACGGCTTTGTTGAATACTAATAATTTAATGTGATGCTGGCTTTTATCATCCCTCTTGGGCCATTTTTATTCTACCTTTTAAAAATGTATTTTATCCCCAGATGTTTCTTGCTTTTATAATCCCTCTGTTGTTTGTATTTTCTTTTTTGCTGATTTTGCTTTTTTTCTGTTTTTCGGGGTTTTTGTTTTTGTTTTTTTCTGAAAAGCACTTTGTAACCTTGTTTAGAAAAGTGCTATATATATATATAAAGTTTATTATTATATTATTATTATAATACTCGATTCTGATTGGTCAATTACGGCGTTCTACGATCTGTTATGTCTTTTATAGCAGACCGTTACTATGTATAACAGACCGTTGCTATGGTAGAAGTTCTGATGTCGGACTCTGGAGGACCGTTTTTGATGTCAAATTATTGATTTCTTAAGTAAGCAGCTGTGTAATAAGCGATGCCCCATCCAATAACATGGCCCTATCTGGGTTTATTTCACAACAAAGATCAGCTCGCTGCACATTATCCCTAACTTGTGACGTGTTTTCCACACTTATGTTACGTTGTTTACATACATATTTTACTTGGTTGACGAACTTACATACTTATTTTAAGCCTGTTTTTCCTAATCATAAGTAAGTGGTTTTGTTGCCTCAACCTAACTGTGGATGTTACCGTAGTTTGGTTGTGTGGCGTCCAAATGACACGCGAAAAGCCTAAAATGCGTCCTAATGACACACGGAATGTCGTACTATTTATACTATATATATTTATTTTTTTAAAGTGCCTGCCCTTTTCCAAACAGTTTCCAATGACGGCTTCTCAGATGGTTCTGTGTAACAATCTATCTGGTGAGTCAGGTTAGCTATTGTGTGCATGTGCACGAGCACACACATGTGCATGTTCACATCGCCTCATTAGTTCAGACATTTCACACTGTAATTATCATTAACACTGTGTTTTGACATGTATGTGATTTGTTAAATCACTTAGTAGCAAACATTGAAACTGAAAATGAACACAGACTAGTTTAATTTGAGTCATCATGTCTCAAGTCAAGTCACGAGTCTTTAACTTCCAAGTCCAAGTCGAGTCTCAAGTCATTTATTATCTGTCAAGTCGTCATCACAGTGACTCGAGAATTTACTCTATAAATTATGACACATAATAGTATATGAGCTGCTTTTAATAATAGAAAGTATCTGTGATTTGGGTCCTTGTAATACTTGCCATTGGATCGGTGTTGCGTATTGGATAATGCTGTATTGTTTCCTCTGCCTGTGTGCTATCACGTTCTTTTGCAAAAACTATGAACTCGTTGCTACCGTGAGACTTGTAGAATAAAGTCTTTTTGACGTGTCACGGTAACATATGGTGTCCTCCGCTTCTCCATCTGTTTCTTGCGTTTACTTAGTTGAAGGTGCGATCCAGGCTCAAACTGCAGCATAATTAAATCACAAGGAAACAATTTACCGTCAAAATCTGATTTGCATCATAATTACAGAAAGCGATAATTAAGTCGTGATCATGTGAAAACGAAGTTTGATATCTCAAGATTATGGGATAATTGAGTAGCGATCTCTGAAGATAATGGGAAGAGAGAGAGAGAGAGAGAGTGAAAATGCTTTTGGCTCTGTTTCATTTCTGCTCATTTGAAACAAATCAAATTAAAACACACAGATGAAGAGCTGCAATGCTGATCGTGCTTCTTCATTATAGTCCACAAACACTAACAGGGCTAAGTGAGACAAAATGGTAACTTGGGCCACTCAGATGACTGATGGTTTTTATTGCGCTTGTTGCGTTTAATTAGATACCACACACTCACACAGAAACGTTGCTTTTGTCTCAATTAGCAGCACATATGAGGCCGCTTGTTCTCCCTAACCTGGCTTGATACATTATGCATCACGGCTAAGCGTTAAGTGTGCGACAGTGTGTTTCCACCTCGGCTAGCAATGCATTATGCAGTGAGACAGGAGGCAGATGCATGGGGGTGCTAGGAGCCTCATTGACTTGTAAGTTTTTATGTGTGTGTGTGAGAGAAAGAGATGGTAATAGGTCAGTGGGGGAATCTGGTGAATTTCCATTTCATTGTTTGTGGTTTCTCCAGATGCACGTACTGTACGGAGGCTATCTGAGAGTGTTGAGTTTCTCTACATGTGAATGTGAATACATGTATGTGTGTTGACATGTGGACACGTGTGCGTAGGAAGCAGACTGATGCACAGCGACAGGGTCGAGAGTGTCGGAGGAGTTGGAAGATCATCTGACAGCGACGGCCTCGAGTGCGCGGAGCGATGACTCCACACACTCCCACACACTCGCTCGATGCTGCTCCACACAGACGGAAACAGGGACGTTAAAGTTATAATTGGTATGACGATTTATGGAGAGTGTTCAGTTAGTCACAAGACAAGAAACAAATCTGAAAAAGACGTCTTTGCTTATTTCAAGAATCAGAAGAAACTAAGAAGAACTAAGAAAATAAGAAGCAGATATTGTTTTTTTTACTTAAAGGTGCAGTGTGTAGGATCTGGCAGCATCTAGCAGTGAGGTTGCAGATTGCAACCAACTGAAACTTCTTCTGTGTGCCAAGCGTGAAGGAGAACTACAGTAGCCGACACTAAAACATGAAAATGCGATTTGGCCCCTCTCTAGAGCCAGGGTTTGGTTTGTCCGATCTTGGCTACTGTAGAGACATGGCGGTCAGCTCCGAGAAGAGGACCTTCTCCGTATGTAGATATAAATGGCTCACTCTAAGCTAATGCAAAACACAATGATTCACATTTTCAGGTGATTATACACTAAAGATACTTATCAATGTTATTTTCCAATTCTGCCAGTAGATCCCCCTAAATGCTACACGCTGTTCCTTATGAGACGCTGCAAAATATGTATCTGACATGACGTTAAAGCTGCACTAATCAAAATTCTTATATCAACAATGGAAAGAAGTGACTAAGTGATTGCAATGACGAACCCACAGTAAATCAATGCAGTTCCCCTTAGCTCTACGGAGCATTTTAGCATCTTTCAGCTCTTTGTTTTGGTTTTAAGCTCTGCAACTTTACTGTTTTGATTGAGTCTCACGGCTCTCATCAATGCTGTTTCCAGACCTATATGTTTCAGATGCATATTTTTACAGTGTAAAAGCTCTGGTTAAGCCGCTCGTATGCTACCTGCCCAGCACTGAACGACAAACAGGCAAAGTTAGCGGCTAACTAGTGAACTCAGTGGAGCATTTAGCAGCTAAAGAGACATATATTTCCTTCAGGGGTTGGTGGAGACCAAACACAGAGCTGAAAGAGTGAATATTGGATTTACATTCAGAAATATGCCTCCAAACAAATGCTAATGTTGCTCAATGTCTGCTGGGAGTTCAAACAGGCAACTGTTGGCTAACACATTCAACTTGAAGGTATATATTCGGGCCTTCCTGGTGAAGTTTCAGTGACATTTTGCTTGAATTTCTGGTCTCTGTTGCTGGTTCTAAGGTCAGATCAGTGTTTGCAGTGGCTAACTTTTTATGCTGGTATCAAAAAATCTTATCATGTCATTGTTGCTTATTCCCATTAGCAGATTATTATGTTTATTAATCAAATGGCTGCACTCAACCAGAGAAATAATACTGTAAAGAAGCCTTAAGGTGACCACGAGTCCTTATAAAAAGAGAGGCATGTATTCTGAGCTCTATAACTCACAGGACCCCCGTGCTCCGAAGAGGCAGAGTGGAAAATGAAAAGGTCTCTGTTGTAACCACCCACTGGAGGGGTGATGATAATTATCAGGAATGGCATGTGCCTTGCCTTTGAAATAATTACACTGACAGTTAAAGGCGGTGCATTGCTTCCGAAGGCGATGGTTCGGTAATACGAGGTGAGGTATCGGATGAGTTGCTGATACCAATGTGAACCCTTTTTGTTCAATGTCACATATTTCCTTAAAGGAGCTATAAACTAAACGGAGTGGTAGTCCGTCATTCTTTGGTACTCGCTGTCTTTTTACATTTTCCCAATTCATTTTAACTGAATGTCACAATTCCCCTGAGTTGATTGGAGGGTTATTCAGGTCACCTGTTGTGCAGGGCGTGAGGACCAGCTCCTAATTAACAATTGAGAACAACTTGGTGCATTTCCCCTCTCGGCCAATCAGCGTGTGACGACACCCTTTTCTCTAGGGCTTAAAAGAGGCGGTGAGTTGTGCACCCAGGGTGTTCTGATTGCCTGCAGGCTTTATTTTATTTTGTTTAATGGTTTATTTTCATTGAAAACTCCTTTTATACACATTTCCTCATTATATATTTTATTATAATTGAAGAGGCATTTTTTATTATTATTAAAGAGGCGTTCTTTCATTTTGAAGTTACTTGTGAGATTCGTTTCTCCATATAAATATTTATGTATGTGGTTGGGAACTCGTCATCGCCACATAGACAATTGGCTTTGGTTGTCAACACAAATACGCTTTGGACAAACCAAACACTGGCTCTAGAGAGAGCCTCTCACATTTTTACGTTACCTGAATGCCACCGTACTCCTCGGACATGCTAGTGAAACTGCGGTAATGTGATCCGCAGAGTGCAAAACTGTGGTACCACTAGCCACCGTCTGACTTCTGTTGCTCCTAAAGTAGTGTTCTTATGGTAAGGATGAACGGCATTACCATGGTGTTGCACTCGACTGCACACGCTACCGCTGTCTTGGAAAGGGAGGAGTGAGTGGAGGGGTACTCAGTTGGTTGCAATCTGCAACCAACCCACTGTACCTTTAAGGTGCTAGGCCTTACTTGTGGTGAGTACTATTTACCCACAAGCCCGGTGTAGCAACCATAAATTGGCGACCCCACCTGCAGCCAACCACTTTCATATCCAGAAAGTATATAGCTCCTTTAAATTCTCCAACACACATCTCATTTTGAACACTGTATCCGCTCAGATATTCATTTATTTTTTTATTTTTCTACACCTGTGTGATCTTCTCAGGCTGCCAAGTACTTCAGTTAATCAGGTAAGTGGGAGATCTGTCATCACAAAACACTGCGAGCGTGAACTGAATTGATTTAAAGGATAAGTCTGATGGTATTCAGTGTTTTTAGTTGAAAATAGTCCCCAACCAAATGCACTATTTACTCTTGTTTTAGTAATGTTTGCTGAGAGCTGCTGCGCCCAGCTATGCTAAGAGACAATTTTAAAGATTTTGCTTTCAGTAGAAACAAAAGAGCTCAGATCGCCACAGATACAGTATAGAGAATAACACCGGTGTTATGACAGCTGTTGCACATTAAACAGCTTCGGGTCTTTCAGAGTCAGCTTGTCCATATTCACAGAGCACATGTGGGCAGTGTGTTACAGTATATTTTTTATAAAAGTACACAGTGACATAGATGAGTCTAAAAAGTTGATTCTCTTACATGATTGTGAAGATTATATTATATAAACCTGCAACTGCCGTAATTATATCCACCTCTTTTGTAATGAGATTCTTTCCGGGCTGTCATATCATACCTGTGAATCTGTGTTTTTCTCTCCCTCCTCCTCCTCCTCCTCTTCCTCATCCTCTCATCTTTTCTCATCCCAATTATTTTCTGCTCATGCAACTTTTATGTCACCTCGGGGAATGAATTAAGTAGCAAACTCCGATTACATTTAAAAAAACAAATCTACCTCGGTGTCTTTTCTGTGCTTGTCCTGTCCTCACCTTTGGCTCCGGAAAACAAATGTCTCTTTCTTGGAGCTTCCCTTTCTAATGGCAGCCTCTGATGCTGCTTAAGTTAAAAGTCTGGGAGAAAAGTTTGCATTGTGTGTGGTGCATACCTGCAAGAAGAAACATGTCATCCTTAAGAAATACTACAGTTCTATTCGGAGCAAATCAGTGACAAATATACCTTCAAATGTGACTTGTAATTAGTGCTGCACATCTTGTATGGAAGTTTATTACCGACAGAACTATTAAACATGCACATAACAAATATAAGCTTTGAACGCATGATCCTGATCCGCATTTACGACGTTTACAAATCTGTCCTTTGTTCTTTGAGAAAAAAAAATCCACAGACTTTAAACAACAACCCGCATTTAAGCTTAATTTATACTTTCCGTGTCCTTTTGGCTGCGAGGGTCCACGTGACGGATGGTAGAGATAAGAAAGATTCCCCTGTTACTGACTTGCAAGTGTTCACAACATCAGATAATTCAAGACAGTCATATGATTACAGAGTTGGTCATGTGATAGACTAACTACTGCATTAACAACTTAACAATATATTCATTGAATTTGGGTTTGATTACATCGAACGATGGACTTGACTGGCGTGAGTTGTAGAGCACCTTAAAGGACCAGTGTGTAGCATTAAGGGGGATTTATTGGCAGAAATGGAATATAATATTAATAAGTATGTTTTCTTAAGTGTATAATCACCTGAAAATTTGAATCCACCGTAGTTCTCCTGCACGCTTGCAACATAGTTTCAGGCTGGTTGCAATCTGCAACCTCACCGCTAGATATCCTACACTCTGCACCTTTAAGTCAGATTTATTCATCAGACCTTTCAGAAGTTTCCTTGTTGTAATTACGACGCAAATGTTGATATGAACGCTGTTTCGGAAACTTGTACTTCGCTATGACATGAATGTGGAAATGTTTTTTCTTCCCTTAATTATAAATTTACAATAAATAAAGAAATATACCTTGACTTTATTTTTGAGTGCAAAAGCTAATTGTCTTTCCAGTTCGACGTGAGCATGCGATAGTTTACTCCTCAGATATGTTTTCTGATTCCTTAACGTTTTTGTCGTTAAAGAACTTCTGTATCCTCGGGGCCAATCAGTTTGAGTAATTTTGGTAACAGTGGGGGGGAGAGCCATCATTCTACCTATTTTCCTCAAAATGTAATCAGTGATTACTCAGATATTCTGCATTATACGAGGACAAAGTTATCATGACAGAAGAAAAAAAGAATCGATAAATGATGTTAGCGCCTTCCTCTGGGGCTGTAATTTTCATAATGCCAGAACAAAGTGGTGAGAAAAGACTTTCATCACCCCCAAAGTAAAAATCAATGAGACAGTGAAAAGGAAAAGAGAGTCGGGAGGTTTAGCAAAAGCCAGAATAGAAAATATGACAAGTAATCTCCACCCTGAACACAACCAGTATCTCCTTCAAAACCAGCTCTGAGTGTCTGAATAGTGTAATCAACATTTGTATAATCATCCCAGTTTGACTTTTATTAAAGTCTCTCCTGTGAGCCGGCCTCACGCTGCTGATGTAATTAGAATCTGGTAGTCATACGGGTGAGACGGAGAGCAATCATTGTGCTACTTGTTTTCTTTTGGGCTTTCACTTACAAAGTAAAGACTCTCTAAATTACTATGAGCGACAGAGCAATCGACAGGTTTTATTTATTATCATCATTACAGACTGTAGAGTGTCAGATCCTGCTAATCAGATTTCTGCTTTTGTTTGTCTTCGTCTAGCTGTAATTTCATTTCATTTGAAAGCGCTGGTGTTTGTTAAGAGGTGTGGATAATTTGAACAGAACAGAAACAGAACAAGGCTTCAAGGCTGGATTCACAATAACCCATTTAGCTTTTTAAGTCTGCTTTTTGGGGTTACTCAGCTGTGAAAGCATCATTAAATGTTGAATTTATAACCAGTTTGATTGATTTACTTCATGTTTTAGTGCATCCTCTGTTCCAGTTTTGTCTTATAACTCCCCCTAGTGGCTGATCTGTTGAGCTACCACGTTAAAGTTTGTGATGCATTTGTTTTAAAGCATTTTATTTTCCTTTTTTATCTATTTTTTTGCTCTTTGTGTTAGATTAGATAGATTTTTTTCCGTACATATATTTGCCAAAAGCGCTCTCTAAATGAACTGGACTTGAGACTCCATATTTGCGCAATTTTATTCAAAGGTAAACACACAATTGCATCGTCAGCGTGGGGGCAGGATACAGCGGAATGGACAGATCAACTTCATGATTAAATCTTGTGTATCTACATAGAAAAGTAACAGTGAAATAAGCATAACCAGGCACAATGAATCATAGACGGACAGAAAAGGGGATACAGATAATTAACAATTAAACTACAAAAGCAATAAACTTAATGTCAAACAGAAACATCTAAATCTAAATCACTTCCAGTGGATCTTTATGGCTTCGTCAAAGTAAAAATCAGGTAAAAAAATTTGGAAACATGTGTATTTTGTCCGTAATTATAAAGTTGGTCAAAGGTCAAATGCGTCCATCGGTGTCACTCCGTTACAAAAAACATCCCGTACAATAAAAATTCTCAACTTTACAATATGGCTGTCGTTTTTGGTCTCTTTAATCATATTTACAGCTCTTAATAACAGTTATTTCACCAAAGATCGATTCATAGAACTGCATAAAGTATTTACATTTAAAGTACAAAACAGTTAATAGCCATAAGAAAAAACTACACCCAAGCCTCGCCAACTCCCAGAAACCTGCAGAAAATGTGGAAATTATTAAAAGAGAAGGGTCAACAGTTCAACCAAAACTTGTAGGTACAGTAGAAACAAGTTTTATATACAGTGAATTCGCATCAAAACAGACAATTCAGACCGGATTTTACAAACACCGATACCACCACTGTATTGTCATTGTCAAAGCCAAAAACTAAATTAATACTCTTTCTTGTCGTTTTCATGTAATCGTGAACTGATTCACAGTAAATGTCATGTCCCCTTAAAAACCTCACAATGAAATGTTTTGATTTTCACCACCACTTGTCACCTTAAAACTAGACTGTATATAAAGATGGACGACGTGACAGCTCCCCAAAAGTGAAGCCAAAACATCTTGATTGCCCCCTGGTGGCTGGTTGCAGTATAGCTCATAAATCCACCCCCTCCATGTTAGCGGATGGGACATGAGCCAAACTAAAAAGTCAAAGTCAAATCAATTTTAGGTAGTTCTTATCATGCTAATGTATGTTCAAGTGTTAATTTTTCTGATAAGTTTGGTTTTGATTAGTTATTTGATGCTATAAAAAGGGGGTGAGACGTCATGATTGGCAGCTGTGAGTCTCTCTCGCTGACAAGCTGCGGCCGCGCTCGGCTAGTGATTGGTTTGGTTGGGTGTCCTCGATACCGCTGCCGCACCCCCCGATCACTACTGCGCAGACTCTGGCTCCAAATGACGTCAAAATCTCAAGATGCCTGCTCCTGTATCCAGGATATTTTGGCTTCACTTTTGTACAGCGGGAGGAAGTGGTGACGAGTCGTCCGTCTTTATTTACAGTCTATGATTACTAGCAATGTTGATTCTCAGTGTAAGCTGGCGATCCCTATACACAAACCCGAACACCATTTGGTCATACTCATGTATGTAAATGAGACGTAACAGAAGCTTTTCTTTGATCTCTGAAATGTCACATGTACTGTGGTTCTCTGTTTGAGATGCAGGACCTCCTGACATCACTCCTCTTTAGTTCACCACATGAACCTCTGTGTGGCCGTGCTGTCCGGCCAGTGGAAGGTCTTACTGATGAAGATGTAAATTGTGGCGATGTTGACCACCGTGTACAGGACGAACTCCGCGATGAGTCTGGGCAGAGAGGGGAGAGGCATGTGCAGGCGGTACATCAGGTAGGGAACGATGAAGTACCTGAACTCCAGCAGCTTCTGGGGCACCGTCGCAGCCAGAAGGCACGCCAGGAACGCCAAACTCCAGAAGAGCGAGCGCGACTTGAAGGAGTCCAGAAAATTCCACCCTGCGAACACGTAAACGGGGACGATGAAGAAGCGCACCAGCTCGTGCCTCTGGAACAGCCTTTTCCACACGTAGAAGGGGAAGTGGCGGTTGTCCGCCAGGAGGTACTTGTGGACGGCGGTGAACTTCCACACCAGGAGCAAGGCGACGCACGTGACGGAGAGGTAAAACAGAGGCTGCTTTTTCAGAGACTGGAGGAAGCGGAGAGCGCGGTAGTAGCACAGCGAGACGGGGAGGGAGAAGAAGAGGGCGAAGGAGAAGAAGTAGAAGAGCTGGGGGAAGTTGAGGCAGGCTTCGTGGTTCGTCCTGTCGCCCACCACGATCCCGTCATTCAGCAGCACGAACAACAGGAAGCCCACGCCGACCACCGCGTAAGGCCAGGCCACCAGCAGCACCGCCTTCATGTGACTGGGTGAGGTGAGGAACTCCAGCGTGAAAAGCAGCACTTTCTTAGCGCCGCTGAGCGACAGCGGTACCTGGGACGGCGGGGACTTATCATCCCTCTTCTTCGTGTGCTCCGTCCTCCAGACCTCATCCATCTTGGCGGCCACCAAAGTGCCCGCGCAGAAGGCCACCCAGATGATGTTGGTCTGACGAAAGAGCACGGAGCAGACGCCGAGGAGCGCCGAGGCTTTGTGGCAGCCGTAGAGCGTCATGAGGTAGGTGAAGAGGGTGAAGAAAGTAGATCCGGCGTCGGTGTAGTAGAGGAAGTTGAAGAAGTACAGCACGGGGAAGGTGGATAGAGACAGCGCTGAGAGGACACGCCGTGAGGTCGTTCGCGTCTGGAAGAGAGGAAACGTGATGTCAGAAAACAAGAAAACAACAAGACTTACGAATGATTATCTTCATCATCTGGAAATACCTTCTCCCTGAGGTGCAGCTTGCAGATGAGCAGGTAGAGCAGGTAGAGGTTGCCGCAGTTGAACAGCAGGTTGATGAAGCGCAGCATCGCCGTGGAACACACCACCTGGCCCGTCAGGTCAGCGAGCCACACCACGGGTTTGATGACGCCCACAGAGACGAGATAAAGGCCTGGGAGAGTGGTGATCATCGGGTCCCACTGGAGAAGGAACAAAACTGTGTTAAAGGGGCATTCCACCAATTAGAGGGGCAGTGTGGAGTATTTCAGGGGATCTGTTAGCAGGTAGCTGGTACTGCCAGCCGCCGTCTGACTTCATTGCTCCTAAAGTAGTGTTATTATGGTAAGGATGGCGTCTCAGCGAGGCAAATGACGGTTTTGCACACGGCGTCTCACGTTACCGCAGTCTTGGAAAGGGAGTGAGTGGGAGTGAAGGGGTACTCAGTTGGTTGCAATCTGTACCACACCACTAGATGCCACCAAATCCTACACACTGTCCCTTTAAGATATGTTAATTTGTCTTGGTTAGTGTCCCTCTGCTTGTGAAAACAGATGCAATCATGTCTTCTGTGGCTCTAGAGGATCTTTCCAAAGTCTTAAGAAATTAACCTAGTGATGTCATAGTGATTTCATCAGAGTTTTCTCAGCTTAGTTGCATGTCACGTCTCTCTCACTATCAAATATTAGTGGAAATGAACTGTTTTTTGTTTACATTTTCATTTTTATTTATCATTGTTGTAGGTCTATGGCACGACGGCACGACGGAGTATTAGGGCCACATTGACGAAAAAAAATAAATCTGAGATTTCGAGAAAAAAAGTCGTAATATTACGAAAACAAAGTCAGAAGTTTACGAGAAAAAAAGTCATATTATAAAATAGTAATTTTACGTGATATGACCTTTTCTCTCGTAAAGTTATGACTTTATTCTCGTAATATTACGACTTTTTTCTCGTAATATTATGACTTTATTCTGGAAATCTCAGATGTTTTTTCCCTCAATGTGGCCCTAATACTCCGTAGTATATTGTCTCTTTGGCCCTCACAGCATTAGACTTATATACTATATACTTAGACTATAAACTTTGTTACCTTCATCACAATGATCAAATGTTTTGTGGCTCCAGACAGATTTTTTTTTATTACCTAAAATGTCTCTTTTGATAGTAAAGGTTGCTGACCCCTGGTGACCCCTGGTGACCCCTGGTCTAAACCAAGGAAAGACACCATCGAGGTGCATCATGGGAAATGTAGGATCCAGCATTTCTTTTTGGAGCTTGCCCCATACTAGGAACTAAAGTACCTTAAGGCACATAAACCTCCACTAATGTCTTTATATATGTCCAACATGGAGATTAAAAGCTCCACAAGCTGCAACAGCATTTTAAAAAGACAATAGCTCCTCTGCTAGCTAACCTTAATCCCTCTAAACTACAACAACAACAGCCCAGGCTGCCTCTTTACCTCGTTGAACTTGCCGTGGCAGTACTTCTGAGCCTGTGGGACGTGGAACATCTCGTCCATGTAGGGCTCCCTCTGCTCCCTGGTGACTCTGGAGAACAGCAGGCAGGAGATCAGGAAGTTGGTGCTGCAGAGCGCAGTGAACATGTAGCCTTCAAACCTCTCCATGTTTAACGACCAAATACCACGAAAACACGGAATACAGTCTAAAGAGAGCTGTAACAACGTCTGACTGTACCGCACAACTACGAGATGAGCGTGTTGAAACCCCACTACACGACCTCAGTCTGGAGGAAACACTGGTTACACTGAACTGTGTTGTGAAACGGTTTTTATATTTGACAGCTGGCGGTGCGCTTCTGAAACATGCCCGGAACGGAAACTCTTCTATAGATATTAGTTCCGAGCTGTGCTAAATGGTTTAGCATCACCTCTATAGTAATAATAGTAGTAATAGTAATCACCATAATCATGAATCATGGATCATAAAGTTTTCTTTCTTTCTTTCTTTCTTTCTTTATTTGTTTATTTATTTTTATTTATTTATTTTTGTTTATTTTTTTTTTTCTTTCTTTAATTTATTTTTCTCACCATTTTATTTTATTCATATTTCATTTTATTTTATTTTGTTATGAGGAAAAGGAAGAAAGAAAGAAAGAAAAAAAATGAAGAAAAAAATAATAATAAAAAAAAAAATATATATATATATATATATATATATATATATATATATATAATGGTTTAGCATCACCTCTATAGTAATAATAGTAGTAATAGTAATCACCATAATCATGGATCATGGATCATAAAGTTTTCTTTCTTTCTTTATTTGTTTATTTCTTTTTCTTTTTTTCTTTTTCTTTCTTTCTTTTTTTCTTTCTTTAATTTATTTTTCTCTCCATTTTGTTTTATTCATATTTTATTTTATTTTATTTTGTTATGAGGAAAAGGAAGAAAGAAAGAAAAAAAATGAAGAAAAAAAACCCAATATATATATATATATATATATATATATATATATATATATATATATTATTATATATTATATATATTATTTCCTTTTTGTATATATATAAAAAGGAAAAAAATATATATATATATAAACTTTTTTTCATTTTTTTTTTCTTTCTTCCTAGTAGTAATAGTAATCACCATAATTATATATGACACACTTTAAATGCTTTAATATATATTTTTCTTGCTTTTGTGGAACTGTGTTCATCTAAACAGGAACTTCCGTCCCGAGCGGCGTCACCGTGTTATGATTCCCCCTCTTGTACACACGTTGACGTGATGACGTAAAGCGCGGTAAATCGTAATTTTTGACAGTTGGTCGGTCCGGAACGGAAACTCTTCTATAGATATTAGTTCCTAGTTGTGCTAAATGGTTTAGCATCACCTTTATAGTAATAATAGTAGTAATAGTAATCACCATTATTATATATGATACATTTAAATGCTTTAAAATATAGTTTTCTTGCTTGTGTGGAACTGTTTTCCCTAAACAGGAAGTTCCCCTCCCGAGCGGTGTCACTGTGTTATTGTTCCCCCTCCGTGTACACACGTTGACGTGAAACATGCATTTAACACATGAACTGGAGCTTTTTCCTGACCACAGAGTGACTCAAATGCTCTTCAAGGAGGTGAAGAATGCGTCAGAGTTGAGACAGTGTGCTGTGGAGGGTAAAATAAACGGAGCCCTGATCAACCCGACGATGGTGAGCCTTTCTTATTGTTTTAATGTGTATTTATCAGCATTACTTTCCTCACATAACTATCTTTTATGGGAGATGGGACGTAAAAGGTGTCAGGGAAACTGTGGCACTTCATTTATCACTTCTTTCTTGTTCATTTACAGCTGGTGAGTCCTTTCCATGTGCTGGTAGCTGCTAACAAGGCTGTCAGTTTACAGAAAAGTGGCAAAATGAAGACAAGAAGTTTATACTCAGAGATAATCTTCAACCTGTCACCTACTAATAATGTGAGTAACCAAAATCTAACATCATTTTCCCTTTCTTGATCTGAAATGTTTTTTTTTGTGTTGTTTAAAGGTCCCATATCATGCTCTTTTTCAGGTTCATACTTGTATTTTGTGTTTCTACTAGAACATGTTTACATGCTGTAATGTAAAAAAAATACTTTATTTTCCTCATACTGTCAGCCTGAATATACCTGTATTTACCCTCTGTCTGAAACACTCTGTTTTAGCGCATTTTGAAACGCCTCACTTGAAGTCCCGCCTTTTCTTCCGTAACGTGGTGATGTCACCAAGTAACACACGATACCCGCCAAGCGTTCTAGTTTGTCAAGCTTGTCAGAGTAGAGCTGTAGTGGAGTCTGAAGAGTTTGGTTCAGTTGACCAATCACAACAGAGTGGGCCAGCTGAACTGCCTGAAATGACACCCTTGAAGTCCCGCTTTTTCTTCCGTTACGTGGTGATGTCACCAACTAACACATTTGCATAATACCTGCCTAGCGGCTAGTTTGGCACGGTGTCAAACAAAGCTAGTTAGAGCGGAGCTGGAGCGAAGTCCGAAGAGTTTGGTTCGGTTGACCAATCACAACAGAGCGGGCCAGCTGACCAATCGGAGCAGACTGGGCTTTTCGAGAGGGGGAGGAGCTCAAACAGAGCGTTTCAGATAAAGGGTAGAACGAGGTGCTGCAGCACAGCCGGTATGAGAAAAGTAAAGCATTTTTTGAAGATTAAAGCAGGTAAATATGGTGAAGTAGAAACCCAAAATACAAGTATGCACCTGAAAATGAGCATAACCGGTTCCCCTTTAATAAACTCAAAACAGAAATGAATCATATTTGTGTGCCCTTCCCTAATACAGATTTCTGAGGCGTTCAAAAGGTTTGGGAGCTCTGACGGCGACGAGTCTGTCCTGGTGGTCTTGGTTCACAACAAAGATGAGTCCCAGGTTCTGTCAGATATCACAGCCAGAGTGAGCGGACGGCAGGTTCCAGCGGAAGACATTTCCTCGCTGACAGACCATGCAAAAATCAAAAAGGTTCTCCATCTCTGCTTTCATTTTATGGGACTCAATCCATGTAATCTGGACTAGACTGTGTGTGATTTGCTAGACAACTATTTTAGTCAAATCTACGACATGCACACACATGCAGTATATTATATATATACAGTTCATTATCTGAATGAGTGACCATCAGCTGGAATTGATTAGAAGAACGTTGTCAGCTTCTTTCCAAAATGTGATTTCTGCTTTTTTGAAAGAACTGACACCTATGGCCGTACTTACTAAATGGATTTCAGTGTCATTTCTTCTAATCTTACCCCTTTTTTGTCTTTGTTCCAGCTGTATAAAATCACCCCTCAGGAGGAGAAGTGTGGGACTCTGCTGGACGCAGTTGTATGCAGGATGGCCACCAAGGACGTCATGTAGCTACAACAGGAAAATGTACAAGAGTTAAAAGAAAATAAAAATAAATGGTTTCCTTTTTTTCATATGATATTTGGATTCATATTCATATTCACTACATTTTTAAGTCTCAAAACATGCAAATATTATCTTTTCTGTACTCCACAAAAACTTGAATCATCGTTAACCCAGCTGAATAGAAAGTATATATATATAAATATATCTTATTTTTCATATATCTTTTCATGGACTTTACTTGACTTTTCTCTTTACATTTTCGATATAGTTGTCAGACTGATAAAGTTTGAGAGGCAGTTAGGGAAGTCATAACACTTTATTTGGCACCGTCTCAAGTTCCACCAGCAACTTTTCGTGCTTCTCAGTCGTTCCTTTGAACCTTTTTGCTGACAGTTATTTTTGTGTCTAAAAGTTGAAGGTGCGTTCTTTGTCAGTAGGAGGACAGTGATGGTTTCATTCCAGCAGTTGGTGAATAATGAATCTAAAATGCTCTGGGCCAAATATCAGCTAGATCTCAAGAGGATTAAAAAAAATACATCCACAACAGTGACATGAAAGATTCAGTGGAACCCTGTCAGCCTAAGAATATTAAATGTACCGGTTGTCTAAAACATTTGGATGCAGCTTTGCTATAGTTTGTTCTTTTAGAATCACCTTGAATTACCTGTTTTTTATCTTTAGTGTAGGAACACTAAAATTCTTTAACCAATGGCATCACTTCATTTGCATCTGGATGTTTACTTTTACTCATTCTCAGGTTTTCCGAGGACACAAAATTCACATGCTCTCAATGAAATGTGATTGAGGTATTTATTAAAACCGACTGCAGCTCCACACACTGGAACAAACAAAATTACATTGACTTTAAATGTATAGTGATCTACTTGAGATTGAGGTAATTAAAAAGCTTATCAAGAGTTTTGTTATAGAAAATTAGTGTTAAAATTCACATTATAGTTCATATGTAAACTCGTTTCATCATGATTCATGTCCACGTCCTTGTTACAGTAAGACAGGTCACATTATAGCGGTGTACATTCGTCAGTCGTCAGGGAAGTTGGCGAGCTCGTCTTTGTCGATGTTCCCTCCGCTGAGGATGCACACCACGTTCTTCCCCTCCAGGTCGGGTATCTTGTCGTTAACGACGGCGGCGAACGCGGCGGAGCCCGAAGCTTCCACCACGAGCCCGGATCTGTAGAGGGTGGACACGGCCGCCTTGATCTCCTCGTCGTTCATCAGGACGATCCCCTCCACGTAACGCTGACACACCTCAAAGGGCAGAGTGCCTAGGATGTGAAGAAAAGTTAACAACAGTAAAAAATTCTTCACCCTAAAATTATTAGTCTTCCTCTAACTTAAGACTTAAGATGGGAAGTTTCTGTACTACAGTTGCAGACTTCCAAGAGTCTAAGTTAAAGCAATGGAGAGAGAAATTGAAAGAAACGACTTGCATCATACCTGCAAAAGGCGGTGCAAGTCCTGAGGCGATGCTCTTGGTGTCCATGCCCACTGGCTTCTTCTCAATGAAACTCCTGTACATGGTGCAGGCTGCGTTTAAACAGAAAAACAACAAGTTCAGCAGTGAGCTGCTAGGATGTGTGGTGGTTCTGCATGTGAAGCTTATACATGCTTTTACTCCTGTGTGTTAGTTTTACCTCCCTCTGGCTCCACACCGTAGATTCTGGTCTTGTCACAGCCTGACAGTTTGATGGCAGCGGCTACACCGGCCAGCAGCCCCCCTCCGCCGCAGCACACCACCACCGCATCAGGCTCGGGCATCACCTCCAGCACCTCCATACCTAGACTGGACACAGGTTTAGACTTTGTTCTAATACAGGGGGTCTCAACCAAGGGCCCGGGGACCCGCAGTGGTCCTTGAGGGAATATTATCAAATTGGGATCCGTGACCTAATCAGAAATCAGAATCAGGAGCACTTTATTGATCCCTGAGTGGAAACTGGGGCGTTACAGTTGCTGTTGTATAAACATAAAAGATGTAAGAAATAAAGGAGTATGTGACATGTAAATTATGTACATAATGCTACAATATAAACTAAATATATGTAAAGAACTATAAGTACTAAAATAAGAAAATTAGTATATAAAAAATATGAAAAAGTGCATAAAGACATGCATGTAATGTATATCAATTTAGGGGTCCTTGACATGAAAAAGGTTGAGAACCACTGTTAGACTAATAGATGGAAGTTTGAATAATCCACCGTCAGCCCTCGAGCGCACCTCGCATGTCCTGCTATTAGATCCAGGTCGTCATAGGAGTGCAGGAAGGTCATGTTGTCCTCCTGAACACAGCGGTTCACCACATTCATCAGACAGGAGGTGGGAACTCGCTCCACCTCCACCCCGAAACTCTGAGGAACGAGAATGACGCTTGCATTACCGAGCAGACAATAACAGCAAATCACAGCATGAACCGACATAATGTCACACGTCTAACCTGTATGAGGATGGATCTGGACATGGGGGCTGTTTCCGGCATCACCACCTTGCCCTTTGACCCGTAGTGTTTTGAGGCATACGCAAAAGACTTCCCATAGTTCCCAGCAGACATAGTGACAAAATGACCCCCCTTTTGTCTCCTGGCAAACTGATTGGCCACCCCTCTGATCTTGAACGACCCTGTCAATTAAAAAAGACAATTCTTAAATAATGAGCTGAGACGTGGTTTCGCGAGATGAATCAAAGTGTTGTTTTTTTTCGTCCAACCGGTTCTCTGCATGTTCTCCAGTTTGATGTGGATGTTGCAGCGGACGTCGAGAGGCAGGGTCGTCTGGCACCAGGGGATCATGGGAGTGTTGATGACACCCAGGGGGCTGCCTCTCACCGTCTCTCTGGCTTCTCTCAGCAGATCCAGGGTGACAGCGTCTGCAGACATCTCACCCATCTGTCATAGAAACACACATTTACTATCAGGAATAGATCTGCACTTACCTCTAGGGGTGGGAAGAAGGCTGGACCTGTCTCTCTATGGGAGTGGGAGGCGATGTGTATGTGTGTATTTATGTATGTACATATTAAATGTTAAATGTAAGATATAATTTTTTTTGTATCATTGCACTGGTATGTTTTTTTTATGTTTGGAAAAAAAGGAACAAAAGAATAAAAAAAAAAAAGAAAAGGTATAGATCTGCATTATGGAGCCACCATTTTTGGCTTATGAAACATACGCATTTCATAAATAAATGCTCTATATTACAATAAATAATAAGTAGAATCATTTGTTTTAAATTACTATTACTACATAAATACATACAATTTAAGAATGAATATATATATATATAAAAAATAAATAAAAAAACAAATGCATGAATTTAAAAATTAATACAAATAAATAAATAAAAGGGGAAATTAAATAAAAGAGTAGCTAGATAGGGGAAATAATACAAACATCTATTTTAATTATTTTTTGGTTAATTTAATGGCATATTTATTTATTTATTGAGTCATTTATTTTTGGTTCATTCCTCCATACTATGGCAGTTTTATTATTATTTATAGAATTTCACATCTGCCCTTAACACTATCCCAACCCCAACTAATAATAATAATAATAACTCCCATTCATCTTCTGTACAATACACCAATTATATTGTGAATATTTATAAAATAAGCTACTTTTAGCTGCTATAACATTAACACATGACTGGACATGTGACATGAGATTTATTAAGAAAAGCTAATGCAAAATTACAAAACCTACTTTTTACATTTACAAAAGTCATTAAGTAAACCAAAAACAATGTGTTTCATGTTTTAAACTTATTTCCCACTGACCTTATACTTGTCTTGATTTTTCCCCCTTAGGCTACTATAAACTGTGACAGCCCACGTGATGTTGAGCGTGTTACATTTTTTGCTGTCCCCTCCCTCCAGCTTAAACAATAGTTCCCGTTTGGAACTTGTTCCTAGTCGGACGTTATTATTAAACGCACCGCAAGATGGCTACCCTTCATAAGTGGCAATGGGGACTTTTCTTAGTTACCTAAGAAAGAAAGTATTAAAAGAGAGAATTATAGTTTGAAAACATGGGTTTAATTAGACACGTGGTGTGCGCCATGTCCGGAGGTGTTGACAGCTCTGTGGCTGCGTTGTTACTGAAGAGAAGAGGTGAGTTTAAACCTGTTATTGTGACACTAATAACACAGAAACACTGAATGCTGAAGCTCCTCTCTGTCCTCTGAAGGCTACAGTGTGACAGGAGTGTTTATGAAGAACTGGGACCCTCTGGATGAGAGAGGAGTGTGCACTGCAGAGACAGACTGTGAGGACGCCTACAGAGTGTGTCAGACTCTGGACATCCCCTTCCACCAGGTGTCTTATGTCAAAGAGTACTGGCATGAGGTCTTCAGGTACTTCTGGTGGCCATGCAGAACTGTTTTAATTGTATAACACTTTAAAGCTGCAGTAGGCAGAATATTTCTGGCATCATTGGGCAAAAATAAAAAAAATAATCTTAAAGGGACTGTTTGTAAGAATCAGAAATGCTTAACAGCGACACCTGTGGCCGTTAAGTTAACGAAAGTCAGCGTCAGGTTTGCGCTTGCTCGCTCTAAATAGACATGAACGAGCATCGCTCAAAACAGTGAGGCAACACACGTCAGCTAAAACCACAATATCACTCTATATTTCAGCTGCTTGGCAGTAATGTTAGCTGACCAGACGAAGGTCTCTCCATGAATCACTGCTGACTCTAGTGTTGGCTTTTCCTGCTTCAGCCTCCCGACCGCGGCCGGAGGGAACAGGGGAGACACCGGAGTTTTGGTCGGAGACGATAACGTTTCTATCTGTGGAGCCCCGTCACTTCACAAGACACGGAAAACCTCTGTTGGTCTGGAGGAGCTGCAGCAGTTATTTCTGCACAAACGTCCACTGTACATTCACTAGATATTCTCAGAGCTAAACTAACTCTTCTGCAGTGTGTAGTGTGCGTGCATGCACGTGAGGTGGAGCGAGAACGAGCGCGGTGTGTGACTGAGGGCAAGCAGGCAGAGGAGCAGAGTACAGCAGAGACTCCGGCCCTGGAGACCAAAGCTTTGGTCTCCCCCGTGTCCTCCGACAGCGGCCAACACTGTTTTGCAAGACGGGCTTCACTAGATAGAACTTTGCGGTTTTGGTGCTTCCGTGTAGTTTGTGTTGGAGTCTGAGTCTGAACAGTGTAGCCACACGCGAGCGCGCATGGGACACCGACCCAGATTTATTTATACGTGTAAGAAGTTACAAACAGTCCCTTTTTATATGTTACTGTAATGCTTATATCTCACAAAAAAATGTGAGGACACAGAGGCACATGATTTTTTTTTCAGATCTCATGCACTACTGTCAGGATATAGTGACCGTTTAATAAAAATAAAGTTTTTTAATCATATTTGCTCATATCTGCCTACTCCAGCTTTAATGTGTCATCTGTCTTTTTGCCACTTTCAGTAAACTATTGAAGGATTATGAGAAGGGGAGGACACCCAACCCAGATATACTATGCAACAAGCACATCAAATTCAACCATTTCCACAAGTACGCTATCAACACTCTGGGTATGTAATGTGTTCATACACTGATATAAACTCATTCTGAGCAGCTTAACATCTGTTTAACTTGTTTATTCATTTGGACTGGAAAGCAGTGGGTGGTAGTTGCAGATATGAGGATTGAATTAAACAGATTTCGATATCAAACACAATAGCGTTCAATCTGCGCTGTGCCGTTGTTGACTCAGGTGCTGATGCCATGGCAACGGGCCACTACGCCAGGACGTCGCAGGAAGACGAAGAGGTGTTCCAACAGACGCACGTGGCGCCGTCGTCCTCTCTCTTCAGAGATCGATTTGAGATTAGAAATCGTAAGAGTTTGACAGGCAGTGAAATTTAATTTTTCCACATTACTATAGCTTAAAAATCAGACCCTCTAAACAGTGTTCTCCCCTCTTCCCTCTGCCCAGCGGTGAGGTTGTACCAAGGAGCAGATCTCTTCAAAGACCAAACCTTCTTCCTCAGTCAGATCTCCCAGGATGCCTTGAGACAAACCATGTTCCCACTGGCGGGACTCACCAAAGACTTTGTGAAAAAGATTGCTGCTGAGGCCGGGTTTCACCATGTGTTGAAGAAGAAAGAGGTATCCAAACATATACACACACACACACACACACACACACACAAATACATAAATAGACAGACATTTAATTCATGTTTAGATTACATCTGCATAAATAGGGATATGTATTCACGTAATATGCTCACAGTAAACTTTGTTTTTCCAGAGTATGGGCATCTGCTTCATTGGAGAGAGAAACTTTGAAAACTTTATTTTGGAGGTAAGAATTAACAAGTATTTGTTCCCGCTTTACAATTTGGCAAATTTGCTTTGTTTTCTTTATTTTTCCTCTTTTGTTTCTGAAAAGCTCAAAAGCAATTATTTATTAAAAGATACATGTAAAACTGTACAAGTTTTTTTTGTTATTGTTTCCAGTATCTGGAGCCTAAACCAGGGAACCTTGTCTCCATTGAGGACGGGGCTGTCAAGGGAACACACAAAGGTATGTTTGTGGTGGTTTGAGGTTCTCAAATTATGAATTTCTCTGACAAAATGAAGAACTGGTGTGTCACTATATCATTATCATAGAAACATAATGCAATGGCTCCCAATATGTTATATGTCAATTAAAACAAAAATCCCTGTTTTCTGCTTCACATACCCTCACGTGTAAGTTTGCGTTCATAACAAATGACGCCTAAAATGACTCATAGTGTTCTTCCTTTCCCATCTCTCGTCATTATCCTGTGTGTCTCTGTCCATCCAGGCTGGTTCACCTTGACTCTGGGTCAGAGGGCGAGAATTGGAGGACAGAAACACCCCTGGTTTGTGGTGGATAAAGACATCGCTACTGGAGATGTGTTTGTGGTGAGAAAGTCTGTCTCCTCTCGAATCATATAGTACACTATGTTAAAAAAAACTTTCTCAAACACATTTGCCTGAGCCACTGTATGCTGTCCAAGCACTATTTAATGCTGCATTAATGAAACGACATGAAATATAAAATGTTTCATATCCATAAATCTCCCAAGGAGCCAGCACAAGGAGCACACATTTTTGCTGACGCTTTATTCCCTAAATTCCTCCCGGATCAGGCTCCGACTACCAATCACTCGGCTCTTTTCCGGGACACAATGCGGACGGACCGCTTCCACTGGTTAACAGTCGACCCGCCTCCTGAACTAGTCAAGATCCAGATGATGGAGTGTCATTTCCGCTTCAACCACCAGATGCCGCTCAGTGAGTTTTGTGTCATCAGTAGCCTGTACAATGATGAATGAGAAGTTATTTACTGAACAAAAGAAAATACCATTTCTTGTGTGCTTTCCAGTTCCCTGTACGGTGACACTGAACATGAACGGCTCTGTGTGGATCTCACTCTCCCAGCCAGTCAGAGCTCTGACGCCTGGACAGGTAACAGCTAACACACCTGTGTTACATAATACAGTGTTGGGCCTATGCTGTTACTTACTCCTTCTTTCCATTCCTCCCCACAGTTTGCTGTGCTGTACAAAGGAGATGAGTGTCTGGGCAGTGGGAAGATCATGCAACTGGGGCCCAGCGAATACACACTCCAGCAGGGCAGAGAACGGTGGGAAGCAGCCACGCAGCAGAAGGAGGACCAGAAGAGCCCTGAACCAGCCAGCTGAGATGAGCTCGCAGCCCAGATACGGTGGAAATGAGCTCTGTCCGGTACATTAGGTAGAGCACACTGTTCATGAAGATAAGCTGTCTCACAGGTGATTGTTGTTAAATGCCCAGCTTCGACACATCAACAGTAATATTGATAAAACAAGGATAAAAGGGTTGATTTCAGTACTGTTTTTTGACACTAAGAGGTTACCTGCTTGCTGCTCAGATTAACCATCTGCATCCAAGCCAAAGGGTGTTTTGGAGACTAGATGTAATATATATATATATACATATATATATATATATTTTTAATGAGGACCTATTATGGTTTTGGGCCTTTTCCCTTTCCTTCAGTGTGTTATATAGTTTTTTGTGCATGTAAAAGGTCTGCAAAGCCCAATGTCAAGAAGGTACTCTGCTCCTGAACTGCCTGAAACGCCTCGCTTGAAGTCCCGCCTTTTCTTCCATAACGTGGTGATGTCACCATGTAACACATTTGCATAATACCTGGCACACGGCGGAAGTTTCAGTTGGTCGCAATCTGCAACCTCGCCGCTACATGCCGCCAATACTTGACCTGGTATTGAAGAAGTGTTGGGTGTATTTTCATTTGCCGGTATTGTGGTTAACCTTTGGAATCAGAGTAGTCGTATCAGAAACCAAAATCAAACTCACTTTTTAAAAAAGTAGTCGACTCTAAAATGTTTCAGAAGATGGAAAACAATCCACAAACTTTTCTTTGGAGGGTTATGTCTTCATACAGTACCCAATATCATGACCTGTGGTCTGTGAAGAAAGGCCGTCGCTGGTAGTCTGAGCCCTTTAAGTGTTGTTTTCTTTATTGTAATAGTAGGAAACCTGTGAGTGACCCGGGGAAATGGAGGTTTAGGAGGTTCTGGTGGGATTTGACTCTAAGCTAGCAGAGGGTTTCTTGTGGGTCCAGAGATGGTGGACACAATATTTTGTCCCTCTTATCTGTGAATGAAAGTGACTCTCTTGTTTATTCAGTGTAATAATGTGACTCATTTACTGTAGCTTTTCCTGTATCCTGTAAGGCTGCTCATGTTGTTCATGAGTTTCCCTCCTGTCCTTTCCCTTTTGTCTGATTGACTCATGTTCCCCCTGACCTCCACCTGCAAACCTACAGCACTGTACATTGGGGATCAATGTTAATCTATGACTCTACTTGGTTCTTTGAATCATTGGAAAGCGTTTTCTTTTTGTTTAATTGATAAATCAAGTTAATACTTAAGTAATAAAATAGAAACAACCGAATATGATGCAAAAAAATACAGTGTTATTAGTTGTTTAAGCTCTTTTAAACGTCACATTTTGAGACGGTTGATTCAATTGTTCTAAATAATTAAAAATACAATGAAACTGTATGAAACTCAGCTGCTTTGTACTGTCATGCATATCCAATTTTTTAAACAACAAATTATTGAAATATGTATAAGACCATGTTTAAGTGCCTTTTCTCTTCAAACGGCGTTGTTGTACGTTGTGGAACATCATGTTCTTCCTCAACTACAAACTGTAAATACTTGAACATTTTACCAATGAGTGAATAAACCTAATAAGTGTGATCATTTGTTTATTGGCCTGTATACCTAAATATTCCCTCCAGAGTCATTACATACTTATGCACACTTAAAGAGGAACACCACCTAAAGTAAGAATTCCAGTATGGTGTTTCCATGGCCGAGGAAAGTTCAATCAATATTTGTGAACATGATTTCCTCTCTCTCAAAGCCAGAAACCAGAGAAGTCTCAAACTTGTGATGTCATCGGGTATAAAGTCTGGAACTGCTCCATAGACAATGAATAGAGAAGATTTATTGGACCCAAATAAGCTTTATTCTATTGTAGTGTTGTCAGTCCCTTATACTCAGAACATTCCTCTGGGTCATCTCAGTGTCATCTATAACTTCTCTCCCATCTCATTGTCTATGGAGCAGCTCCACACTTTATACCCTATGACATCACTAATCTGAGTTTTAGCACTCTAGTTCTTGAATATGGGAGAGGCGTTCATGTTTACCAATATTTTTTGGGCTGTTTTAGACAATAGGAATAGTAGTTGTAATAGTTTTATAGTAGTTGTTGCAGTTGTGCATTGGTTGTCCTGTTATTGATCCACAGGGGGCGCTAGTATACAAGATTAACCTGCAGGGTGAACCTGTTGTTCTCCAGTCAGCATTGTTTTGCACAATCAGCATACTGTATATTCTTATGAATACTAATGACAGTCACGGCACAGCCTAATTATACAAATTAGACCTCATCATATTGTCTGTTTTCACAGAATACGGTAGATTACTTCTTTTTTTTTTGTTAAAGTTTGAAAAGTTTGTTATCGGTTCGTCTTTTTAAAACTTTTAAAACAGAACATAAAGGCTCAAACAACACCAATAACAGTCATAAATAAATAAATATATAACACGTTTTGCTGAGATACCATCATGCAATACAATAAAATGAAAATAAAAGTTCCAAAAACAAAATTATGAAGAAAATATTAGAAGCGTAATAAAGACTTCTCTAATATGTTTCACTATTAGATGTTTATTTTCTGAGAGATAGCACACTATGCTACAGTTATTACTGTATCATGACCATTCAACAATGTCAACATGAAGAACAAAATCATATATTGATTAACAAAAGTAATAATTAACTGGTTTATTAAGCTGTAACATTTGCTGAAAAGTTATTTGGATGATGACGGAACTAGTTGTCCACCTTTTTTATTTTGATGAAGTTGTGTGAAATGTCATCATTTTCTAAATCTGTGGCATTGAAGTCTTAGTTCAGCTACTTTTCATGTCTTTTTGATGCTTACAACTACTTCAACATACAAAAGTTGAGGAGGTAGAGGACGACCCTATTCACCCTATTTTTTTTCCATTTTTTTCCATTTTTTTTCTCCTTTATTTGGTTTTACTCAGACATTTACATAAACATACTTAGTTATATACAAATATGAAGTGAACCAACTTTTCCACTTTTTACAATGACATTATAGAACACACAGATAGAACATGGGGTGCTTTTCATATCGATATCTTCCACTGAAATTCACAATATTGTAACCAAACTTCTTCTGAAATGCAGCTATTAGTTTAAATATTACAACCTCATCTACTACTAATTTTCTAAGAAAGTACTTCTTTTAACATAAATATCCCTAAATTAGATAATTAGATTAACAGAAGTAATAATTAACTGGTTTATTAAGCTGTAACATTTGCTGAAAAGTTATTTGAATGATACTGTAACTATAGTTGTCCACCTTTTCCACCTTATTCCAGTGTGAAATGTCAACATCATTTTCTAAATCTGTGGCATTGAAGTCTTAGTTCAGCTACTTTTCATGTCTGTTTTATGCACCATCGGTGCTAACAACTTCTTCAACATGCAAAAGTTGTGGAGGGAGAGGACACTCAAAACACGCTTTAGGAATTTTACCCAACTCTCACCCTATTTTTTTTTTTTTTCCTTTACTTGGTTTTACTCAGACATTAACATAAACATACTTAGTTAGATACAAATATGAAGTGAACCAACTTTTCCACTTTTTACAATGACATTATAGAACACACAAATAGAACATGGGGTGCCTTTCATATCAATATCTTCCATTGAAATTCACAATATTGTAACCAAACTTCTTCTGAAATGCAGCTATTAGTTTAAATATTACAGCCTCATTTACTACTAAGTTTCTAAGAAAGCACTTCTTTTAACACAAATATCCCTAAATTAGATAATTAGATTAACAGAAGTAATAATTAACTGGTTTATTAAGCTGTAACATTTGCTGTAACTATAGTTGTCCACCTTTTCCACCTTATTCCATTGTGAAATGTCAACATCATTTTCTAAATCTGTGGCATTGAAGTCTTAGTTCAGCTACTTTTCATGTTTTTTTTCTATGCAACATGCAACTTTATGCAACAACTTCAACACACACAAGTTGAGGACACTCAAACACACATTAGGAATTTCACCCTATTTTAATAACAATGCTCCTGCGCGCATTGCTCACCCTATTTGGCCACTTCCCTAAATCTCCATGAGAAAAAGAGCCCCCCTGTGAAAGCGTCCCAGAGGGAGAAACCCAGCAGGTTTATGGTAATAAGGAGGAGAGAAGGAGGAGGAGGAGGAGGAGGAGGAGGAGAGCCACGGAGCCATTTTGTACTCATTTGAAACTCAGTGTGGTTTAACGCAGCTGCTGCGCGTCGTGGAGACTCCAACACCAACACTATGGACACCAAGCGTCTGTTTCCACTTTAAACAACTTCACAATGAGGGATAAAAGCAAAACGCGCTGCTGGGAGAGGAAGAGTTAATGCTTTTTGTGCAGGACTTTCGGGTGAAGTTGAGTGGCAGGTTCACAAAAGCATGGAGCTGAAGAGGTGTTGGGTTTTTTGCGTCCTGTTTCAGCTTGTGGGATGTTTGGAGATCCACCTTTCGGACACTTTACAGCCTGGGACACTTCTGGCAAACCTGTCCTTCGTGCCTGGATGGACTTCTAAACTTGACAGGACTTTATCACCCACATTCATGCAGAGTTTCTTCCAGGTTGGCAGACACGACGGGCTCATCCGTTTGTCCCACAGAGTCCAGTGTGCGCGCACACAGAGGAACCCAGCACCTGTCTACTTCAGGACAGGTTCCTCCACATCTGGGGGACTTATTCTCACACAGTTTAATGTGTTTGTGCACGGCCAGGACTGTTTTATTAAATACAAGAGAAAGAAAGCGTCAGGTAAGCCAGACATTCACATTAATTACCTGACACACCTGGAGGAGACTTCCTGCTTACCTGCAGGTAAACTGCTTCTGAATGTGACAGAACTTTTGCCTGCTTTTACGCACAACATTGCCTTTTTGGACACTATGTGTGTTGGTGAGGAGTTGAAGGCAATGTTCAGGAGTGGGGATTTGTTCCTGGTTAGTGCCTTGTGTCTGGAGCACAGCAGAGTGAGTTTGCACTGCAAGCTGCACAGCTCTCCAGGTGGCTCCAGGCTCTCTGTGCAAGTGAGTTTGACGCTTTTAAAAGTGCTTAAACAACATGGATCCTCCTCAGAAACCAGGCAGAGAAAGTCTGGGAAGTTGATGCACAGGGGGAAGCGACAGGTCAACGCGTCGCCCCAGTTCCAGCTCCCCAACTATCAGGTGTCAGTGCCCGAGAATGAGCCTGCAGGCACAAGGGTTATCACCCTGAAAGCCACTGACCCAGATGATGGAGAGGCAGGGAGGCTGGAGTACAGCATGGAAGCCTTGTTCGACAGCAGGTCCAATGACTATTTCGACATCGACTCCCAGACGGGGAGCATCACAACCGTCCAGGCTCTGGACAGAGAAGAAAAAGACAACCATCTTTTCAAAGTCACCGTGACTGACAATGGCTCCCCCAAAAGATCCGCCACTTCTTACATCACCGTCACCGTGAGCGACACCAACGACCACAGCCCGACGTTTGAGCAAACTGAGTATCGTGTTGTCATCCGGGAGAATGTAGAAGTGGGGTTTGAGGTGATGACAATCCGAGCCACCGACGGGGACGCCCCCTCCAACGCCAACATGATTTATAAAATTGTCAACGGTGACGGGGTTAACTCTGTGTTTGAAATCGACTCCCGGAACGGCCTGGTGAGGATAAAGGAGCGGCCCGATAGGGAGACCCGCGCCCGGTACAAGCTGATTGTTGAGGCCAACGACCAGGGCAAAGACCCGGGCCCCCGCAGTGCCACCGCCACTGTCAACATCTCTGTGGAGGACGAGAATGACAACTACCCACAGTTCACCGAAAAGAGGTACGTTGTACAGATCCCGGAGAACGTGGCGGTCAGCACCAAAGTCATCCAGGTGGAAGCCACAGACAAAGACGAGGGGAACAACGCCAAAGTTCATTACAGCATCATCAGTGGCAACGTTAGAGGACAGTTCTACATTCACTCCCCCACCGGTGTGATCGACGTCATCAATCCTCTGGACTACGAGATGATCCGAGAGTATAATTTGCGGATTAAGGCTCAGGACGGTGGCAGGCCTCCTCTGATAAATGGCACGGGGATGGTGGTGGTGCAAGTGGTGGACGTGAACGACAACGCCCCCATGTTTGTCAGCACGCCTTTCCAGGCTACTGTGCTGGAAAATGTGGCCATTGGTTACTCTGTGATCCACATTCAAGCAATTGATAGTGACGCAGGAGAAAACGCCCGTTTGGAATACCGGTTGACCGGCACCACGCCTGGTTTCCCGTTCACCATCAACAACAGCACGGGCTGGATTACAGTGAGCGAAGAGCTCGACAGAGAGACGACCGACTTCTATACCTTTGGCGTGCAGGCGAGAGACAATGGGATACCTGTGATGTCCTCCTCAGCCAGCGTCAGCATCACTGTGCTTGATGTGAACGACAACGTACCCACCTTTACGGAGAAGGTCTACTCACTGAAGATCAATGAAGATGCTTTCGTGGGGACCAGCGTACTGACAGTGACGGCCGTGGACAGGGACGCCAACAGTGTGGTGACCTATCAGATCTCCAGTGGCAACACCAGGAACCGCTTTGCCATCACTAGCCAGAGCGGCGGCGGGCTCATCACCTTAGCCCTCCCCTTGGACTATAAGCAGGAACGCCAGTACGTCCTGTCAGTCACCGCCAGTGACGGAACGCTCTACGACACCGCTCAGGTGTTCATCAATGTCACGGACGCCAACACGCACCGGCCCGTCTTCCAAAGTGCCAACTACCAGGTGATGCTCAGCGAAGAGAAACCGTCGGGCTCTACTGTGGTGGTGATCAGTGCGACGGACGAGGACACGGGGGAAAATGCTCGCATCACGTACCTGATGGAGGACAATGTTCCCCAGTTTAAAATTGACCCGGATACAGGTGCCATCACAACGCAAATGGAGATTGATTATGAAGACCAGGCCTCCTACACGTTGGCCATCATTGCCAGAGACAATGGCATCCCTCAGAAATCTGATACCACCTATGTGGAGATTATCATCCTTGATGCCAATGATAATACTCCTCAATTCCTTAGGGACCGGTACCAGGGGTCTGTATTTGAAGATGCACCTGTCTACACCAGCGTCCTCCAGATCTCTGCCTCAGATAGAGATTCTGGCTCGAATGGCAGGTTGAGCTATACGTTTCAGGGTGGCGACGACGGAGAGGGGGATTTCTTCATAGAGCCTTACTCTGGTATCATCAGAACTGCTCGCAAACTGGACCGGGAGAACGTTCCCGTTTACAATCTGAAGGCCTACGCCGTGGATAGGGGGGTTCCACCTCTGAAAGCGTCCGTTCCCATTCACGTGGTGGTCCAAGACATAAACGACAACGCTCCGGTGTTCGAGAAGGACGAGCTATTCATCGACGTGGAGGAGAACAGCCCGGTGGGGTCCGTCGTGGCCCGGATCACTGCCACCGATCCCGACGAGGGCACCAACGCTCAGATCATGTACCAGATCGTTGAAGGGAATATTCCAGAAGTTTTCCAGCTGGACATTTTTAGCGGCGACCTCACTGCAGTCACAGACCTGGATTATGAGACTAAAACCGAGTATGTCATCGTGGTCCAGGCCACCTCGGCGCCACTGGTGAGTCGGGCCACCGTGCACATCCGCCTCGTAGATATGAACGACAATGTGCCGGTGCTGCAGAACTTTGAGATCATCTTCAACAACTACATCACCAACAAGTCCAACAGTTTCCCGTCAGGAATTATAGGAAAGGTACCGGCTCATGACCCGGATGTGTCGGATAAGCTGCGGTACAAGTTTGAGTCTGGGAATGAGCTCAGTCTGCTGCTGTTGAACGAGGACACTGGGGATCTGAGATTGAGCAGGGACCTGGACAACGACAGGGCCCTGGAAGCACCCATGACCGTCTCCGTCACAGGTAAGAAAAAATATCCTTTTGTCTTATTTCCAAGCTGTTTTTTTCCCGTGAGAAAACTCCCTTTTTATGTCAGTTACATGAAAGATGGTAGAATTTGAGTCACCACATGTGATGCATCATCACACTGCAGAGTCAATATCTTCTGTTGAATAGAGAATAGGCAGGTTTCGGCTGTGCTGTTGGCTGTATGTTCAGCGAGCGTTTGCTGCAGGCTCTATGCAGGATCCGGTTGTGCTGCTTTTGGGTGATAAATGCATTGTGTGCAAGTGGTTGGTTGAGGTAATAAAAAAAGGTGCTATGAGCAGGGCACCCTGATAACCGAGCCGCTTTGTTGCTGCAGATACGTGGGCTTCTGTCACACGTTGGAACACACACGTGCATATACAGTAGTGCAGGCATATGCACACACACATGGTTTCCCTCTCTTAGAGCATATAGAGACCGCACTCTTTGAAGTGGCTGCAGGTTTTTTTGGCCTCGTGTAGGTGCGCTGTAGGGAGCTTTATGAACATCTTGTTGCAAGATGTCTCCCAGGATTTCACCAGAATAATTTTTCCTCGCTTTGCATTACAAGTTTCTTACGCTTATGATCCAGAGTTTTGTTTTGGGGGGGAACTTTCTATCACATGGGTTTGGATCTCAAGGCTTGTGTGTTCATATTACAAGGTTGTGCAGGAAGAACTTGCCTCAAGTTGCTTTTTTTTCCCCACTACAGAAGCAGACTTTGTTCTTTCAAGTTAAAGATTAGACAAAGGCAAACATTGGACATTCACACCTGAACTGGCAGGGTGACTAACTGCTACAGTACAAGCAAGCACACACACACACACTTTGCAAGAAACCACACATTAATCAGGCAGTTGAACAGGAATGATAAATCTGATACCCTGACAGAATAACTACCCTTGTCACCTATTGACAGCTGGTTGCTCAACCTTTTCTTATTCGTTTCTCACTCTCCATCTCGCTCTGTTGATCTCCTTAAAGCACATTAAGCCCCGAAATGGGCAAACAGCCCAACACGGCTAGATCTCTTCAGCTCGCCCTCTCCCTGTGTCATTCTATCATCTCTCCATGCTGAGGAATGCCAGCATATCACACATACTGAAGGAATACAAATGAGCTGCTATGGACCAGGCTGCACCGGGGCAAGCCCACATTCCCAGTCCATCAGACTAATCACATTTTGACAGCTAGAAATAATTCTCAGCTTGTCAACTTGAATATCTTTCTCTGATCATTTCATTTCAGGGGCATTTCCCCCTCTTTTGGGAAGTGACGTATACATTGATAGGATAATACAGTAGTTCCTTAGCTGGGGTTAAACCTGCATTGTTATACAATCAGGCAGATGTCTCACCTTTTTTCCTCTAACAGTGTTTCTCCTAAAGGACTCGTGCCCTGTCTTTGTCTGGGAACAAAAGGCCGACTGTCCTTTTCTAAATGCTTTTTATTGCCCTTATAGACGACCTGCGGAGCGTCTGAGGAGGCAGCGACTGACCACAATAGTTCCTCATTCACTGCCACTGCATTCATGTTTGTCAATAACAGCTGACAGCTCTCGCCGTATCCCTGACAACGGTGACCTCATCATGATGGTCCCAAAGGGGATTGGACCTCTTCATTAGTTGTACCCATGCGCGCACACACACATAAATATAAGTAAGCATGTGTTCATGCACAATTAAACAGATCCAGAACACAGAACACTCTACTACTACAAACCCCCCCTTTTTTCTGGAGGCTCACACTGATGTCAAGTGTTAGGTAACCATTACCGCTGATGCCTTGACCTTTCAACCCCGGGCTCTTGGGAGAGGAAGGCCTGAGGGGGATTGGTGAGCTAATAGCGCTTTAACAAGAGAGACAAGACTCTGATTGTTTCTCTCTTGAATTCAGTCTTTCTCTGGCTCCAATGGTCTCCCATATTCTCGTTTTGGAGTTTTATTTCATGGTTATTGTTGTGACCTTTTCTCCGTCACTGGCTGATGTAGAGGTCCGAGGCATGACCCAGGACCTGAGTTGGACCGGGTCCAAATTATACTCAGTCTAGGGTCTGGTTATGTGTTTTATTCCCGAGTGCATCCGAGTTAATAGTTCATTATGTCTGCGCACATCAGCATTGACATCCTCTCTCCATGATTGATGACATTGATCAGAGTGCATACGTTCTGCTTAACCCTGATTATTATTCCTGATCAATTGAACAACAGACTGTTGATGTATCACAGTGAGCATTGATTTGTCTTTGCTGTGGAAGACATTTTTTTTCTCCTTACATCCTCCTGATCACGGCTCTCCTCTGAACCTGTCAACAGGAGTGCACAGGTGCTTTTATTGTGGCGAACAGGAGGCCTGAGAATGTTTCCCTAACTTTTTTTTTTTTTGCTGAAACCCAAGTATTCCCTGATAACTCTCCCGAGATACACTCTGCTTTACACGCTCTGCTAGCCACAACACTATCTGCTCTCGTTCCCTCTCCCCCCCTGTACTTGTGTGTGGTAGCTCTGTGGTCTGATAGCTAAAGGCATTCTCATTGTAAGAGCTCTTATCTTAGCTTGTTAAATTTCACTTAAAACCTTTGGGGTCTTCACTCTGTTTTCTAAAAGATGAGTATCCGTCTGACTGTCACAAAGTATTTCAGTGTAGAGCACCTTTTATTTTTGCTTTTTGTGCTGTATTTCCTTCAACAGGTGTAAACGTTCACTACATCACTGAGCCCTCTCCAGTCAGAGACAGTGATTTCTAATGAATCAAAGCAAAGCCCGCTGTGGTATATAAGTCCACCAATTTGTTACCGTAGTTACTGCACAATTAGACTCTCAAACCAGCTGGTTGATTGCCAGAACTGACAGTCAGTCCCGCCACCTAATGCCAAGATTTACCCGCATTTGGCTGGCTTGTGTTGTTAATATGCCAGCCATTTGTTTATTCGACCATGTAGCCACAACATTCTTTTACGAGCTCCAACCAAAACGCTGCTTCCTGATGCGCAAAAGGCATCGCCTAATGTTCGCTGGCGTTTCCAGGAAACATTTACCTGATAGGTGGGGTCCCCAGCAGCAAAAGTTAAAGCTTGCACCAACCGGCTATAGGTGGAGTCGCGTTATATCATTCGGTGATGTAGCATAGCAGATTGTTACTTAAACGATTAGGAATGATTGATGCTAAATCGTCTTTTTTTTTTTCCAATGTGGCTCTGATCTTTTTCCTTACCTTCGGTGAGCGGGACGGCGTGCCGCTACACGCCTCCTCCTCCTCCTCCTCCCTAACCCTCCCCCTCTTTTCCCCCATGGGGCTTTTGCTGAGCTTCCATGCCTTTGGTTTGGCTCTTAATCCCGTTCGAGGAGTTGCATAGCTCAGCTTTTTAACATTTCTGTTCTCGTCCGACGCCCCCTCCCTTTTAACACTTTCTCTGCTTTCCCTCAACACACATAATTAGATTTTCTACTGTGACACAAGAGCTTTAGCTTTGTGCTTATTTTAAAACCCAGGCCATGATAGAACACAATCTGCAGATGTACTCACTGACCTTCCACTTAAAGACATTCCTGTGAAAATCCCTGTATTTATAAGGAGATAAGTGTTATTGTCTCTTCATTATGAGGCAGGGTTACTCTTGTGCAATGCACTTGTATAGTATTGGGCGTGATGCGTTGTTCTCCGTATGAATTCTGTGGCTTATCTTTCAATCTCTTGCCACATTATCAAGTAATCTTCCTCTCTTCTGCCTTCATCCCCTGTCCTTGGCATTCTTTTGGTTTCAAACTATTATTTGGCCGTGAAATATTGCATCACGGAGGACACAAGAACGCATATTGGGAAAGACAAATTACTCCATGTGTGTGAGTCAAGGGACAAACATCCTCCTGTCAGACTTCCGTTCCCTTTTCCCGTCTTCTCCCAGGTAACCGTTGTGTCTTTTATGTCCCGACAAGAGAGGCAGTGATGCACAGACAGTACACGTGACCTCTGACCTGAGAGATCAAAGCAGGACATGGGCTTTTAAACGTGCACTCAGCGGTGAGAAATGACCCTGGACTACTTCTACACATGACTTGTGACCTCCCAGCCTGATGGATGGGGCAGAGAGAGAGCAATAAGGAGTGCATGTGTGGAAGAGAGATGTCTATGTGGCTCTGAGTGGATGTCAATATTCCTCCGTTGCTGAAGTCCATATCAACAGAGGAAATAGCGGTGGCAAAAAAATCTATTTACCTATGTATTTGTACTATTTTGAAATTCATTTTTTTAATGTCAGTATCGATATATTTGCTTAATTTGAGTCTATGCGGAGGTAGAAGGAAGTTGCCGCTTTTATTGTTGTAGTCTGAGTAATGTGACGTCATATCAGTTCCGTATCCGTCAACCAAAACAAACTGCAAATCCAGCGTGGTAAACACTACACATAAAGTAAAGTATGGAAACACTTTGGGTTTCACACATTGCAGGAAAAGCAGAGCTAGACATCACGGCTAAAGCTGCATGCTAACTCTGTCATGGACAGGAAACGTTATCGTATAGCAGTAACGTGCGGTCAAGCCAGCCGTCACTCTTATCTCTGTGGTCAAACCGGCCGAAGCTACAACTGTAGAGCACCCATATACTGACATTTATGTTAAATACATTCAAACGGCCCTGATGGAGCTGACCATGGATGTATAGAGAGAACGGAGCTGACAGGAGAGCTAAAGACGGACTTGGCGTAAGGTGTTAAAGGGAACTGTATATACAAAATACATATATAGTAATCAGATTGATCAAATTATATTCACCGGAAGTATAAAGCTTAAATGTTCCTTATAAATTAAAAAGAAAATACCACTAATTTGTGAGGGAAATGTCTTTATTCTTAGATTTTTGGATTGCTGGTTAATAAATAATTCCTGACCATGACTGATATATTTGAATTCAGGACATCTCAGACTACATACATGCTGAAAATCAAACATTTTTACTGTGTTAATTTAGATATTTTCTAAAGTAAAAGTCCCTAGAAGTCAATGATTCAACTTTTTCCCATGGTCTAGTGTTAAAATAAATCATAATATCGAATCGCAATACTTAAAAATCACAATACATCACAGAGGAAAAGTGGAAGAACTACAACCAAGTAGTCGTTTCAAGGAGCTGTAGTCTGCATGGATGGAGTCAGTCTTGTCTGCAGCAGCTCATATGTTTTCCTGCAGTATGTGTGTGTGAGATATGCTGCCATTCCCAGGCTTGGCACTCTCAGTAACTGATATTAGGAGATCCCATTCATTCCTAAGATATCACACACTCCTGCCTCTACACCGAGCCCCTCACCACATTCCCCTCTGTGTCCTCCCTCCTCGTCCTCCTCCTCTTATCTCCCTGTTCTTTCCTCTCACCTTTCTGACTTATTGTCTTCCCTCATGTCTTCTTTGTCTCTCTGTACTTTTTCTAAAGAATGCACCCATATGTGCCTGGAGAGTGTTGCCGTCCCGCCGCGTGGTTGTTTGTTGAAGCTAAATCTGTCCTGAGAGGTTACAGAAACTTATTAGATTACTCTTCCTTCTCGTTTTCTCTATCTGTCCACATGCCTCTGTGTGCCTCTCTCGTCAGTCTACCCCTATATCTTTGCATGCATATTGCATGTGTAGTATGTTTTCTAGACATGCAAGCGGCAATTTCATGGTGTCCCCCTCTTGTCCTGAGGCACGGTAGAGAAGAAGACGGAGCATGTGCAGGTGTAACAACTGTGCTCTCGTCTCCATGACTCTGTTTGTGTGTTCAATGAGCGAGAAAGGAATCACATTCATGCTTAATCTTGTACATCCACCGTGGGCTTTAATGTTTGGGTATCTGTGTGTGTGTGTGTGTGTGTGTGTGCCTCCAGGCTGGAGACTAGAGTTTGAAGTGTAAATACCAGGGGATCAGGACTGGTCACTGTTCGACTCCACTGATGTCTGAACGCTCAATTACAGGCTAAAGAGAGAGAGAGAGGAGGGACGTTTGAGGATCCAAGGCTGTCTGCTGATGCCGATTATGGGATAGGTTGGGTGCAAACTGCTCCCTTTACCTCGTGGGAAAATAAATGACTTTGTGTCACTTGAAAGATGCTAGAAGAAGTTTAATTTTTGATTCTTTATACCCGGGACAGATGGGTAGTTTTTACACTCTTATTGCTGTTTGTTCGCCGTCGTCTGAATCTCCCAAATCAGTCTATGTCTTTCCTCCCACACTCATAATCCATGTGCTACTTTCTCAAGATCTGTGTTTTGTTTCCTGCAGGAAATCTCTCTCTAAGCGTTGCGCTTGTTTCTGTAGCTGTGAGCTAGAAAGTGTGTGTGCTTGTTGGAGTTGTTTGTTTGCAAACACCTATGTTTCTGGTCCGGTTGAGCAAGGTAAAGGCGGAGGTATTCAGAGGGGGATTTTACCTTTTGTTTTTCCCTTGTGATGTGTGATTATACGTGGTGGTTTTTACATTAAATTTGAGTGTATAAATGTGTTTTTAATGTGAGTATATGTGTGCTGTTTAATGATATAGCCATTCATCTGGTTTGACACACAGATGACACACTCCCCCCCTTTTCCCCTCTCTGTCACCCAAACACACAGGCCGGGTTATCTCTCGTTTACATGCTGCAGGACAGTGCTTTCACCACGCAAACTCCAACAGGTTTTTTGGGTGGTGGAGGGGGTCGTATTTGATTGTAACCCGACACACCTCCCTCAGTCCCTTTCCTTTTCATTCTCTCTCTCACTCAGACGACACAGTACTCCTCTTTGTCTCTCTCTCACCGAGGAGGAGGAGGTATAAGGAGAGCATCGCGGCTCGCCGGCGGCTCACGAGTGTGACATTACATGCGTCATGATGTGCGATGACCAGCTGCAGGAATGTTAAGTGGTGGTGCGGAGGTGGGGGCTGAGGGTGTATATATACAGTATCTAGCCAGGGTGAGTGACATGTGTGACAGTGAAGGAGAAGGAGGCAAAAGAAGAGGAGGAAGAGGAGAGCGTCCCTCCACTGATTGTCTATTGGGCGGCTCATATCTGATTTTCTGGGACATGTTTAAGGGTGTCTTTAGGAACCTGCGTGATGAACCGACAATAAAGTCTAAAGATGTATTTGCAGAGTAACAATAACAAAAGACGTCATCATTATGTACCCGTTTGTCTTATTTCTGTTTCTAAGCTTTTGGCTTTGACACTTTGCCCTGCCGAGCTTCTCCCGTGCCAAGTTTATGGCAACAGTCTCATGTGAATGGCATGACATTTACTGGTTGTCACAGCAACGTGGACACATTTAGATATGAGCATTCAAATACCAGTCATGTGTACGTTGCACGCCATGAGGTCAGATTATTTACTGATATACCGTATCTCTACCTATGTGGTTCACGTGGGAACTAAAGTCATGTGACTCTCCATTCAACTGTGTTGACACATGGTTGCAGAATCAGTTTTAAAGTCTCTGTGGTTACTTTAAAATACACAGTTTAGCTGCAGCCTGCATTATTAACTCTTAGAAACCAGACTTTACCCCGAGGTGTCCAGGCTGTTCTTCAGTCTAGACTGAAGGCCGGAAGAAGTTTATCATCAGGGTCTCTACGATGATACCTTAGGAGCTGAGGCCAGTTAACTCAGTGCATTCTCCTAAAACTGTTCTTCAAAAAACGCAATTAGGAACATCAATTGTGCAATTTTTGAATAGTCTGTTTATTGTCAATACTGTATATACTGCTCCTATATTTATACTTCCTTCTATTTAAATGGTTCATATTTTGTTTCACTTTGTTTAGCTCTTTTTTTTTTTTACTGTGTTAGCTGATGCATCTTGTTTTTCCACTTTGCTGCTGTACACTGCACATTTCCCCACTGCGGGACTAATAAAGGAATCTCTTATCTTATCTTATCAGAGACTTAGAAACATAATTTGATCCATGGCGGAATGAAATCAGTAGCTATTTAAGGTGCCAAGCAAAACTTGTATCTTAAATTTCACAGTAATGATCTGAAAAGTTAAAGGACATTTTTACACTTCAGTTTTTGAACGGATTAAACAAAAAAAGAGCCAGGTTAACTGTTTCCCCTTGTTTCCAGTCTTTATGCTAAATTAAGATGAGCTAACTTAGCATAAACTGGCTGCACCTTCATATTTGGCGTACAAATATGAGATTGGTGTCAATCTTCTCATCTAATTCTCTGCAAGAAATCGTATAAAAGCCTGTCCCAAAATGTGGAACCATTCCTTTGAGACTGACCAAGACATTTGAGCTAAAATTAGCTTTTCTTTGAGCAAAACTGACCTCCAGACATTTTTTTAGAAGGTGTCTTGCTGTTATTCAATGTTAAGTTTTCTGTCTTTTTCTATTGCTGACTAATTTGTTATTGGCTGTTTAATGTATTTTTGAGAGAAGTTCGGAAGTTGGGACAAAGCAGAGGAGAAAAATATAAACTTCCTGCCCATTACAACACTGCTTCGTCCAGATACTTTGCTGTTTAGTGTGTACTCTTAATCCTGCACTATGTCATTACTTCTGCCACGTACTGTAACTCCATATCCAAGCCAAACCCTTGCTCCCTGTGTAATAGTCCTAAATGTAATGCATTGGCCTACGATCCTCACAGCTATTAAGACTTGGCATTGGCACTGACAATGCAGGTATTAGGATGAAATGTCAAACGGCTTAAATGGATTGAGTTCACCGGCACAAACAGAATATCCATTCAACGTTAAAGTCCCGTTGCTTAATCCAGAGCCAAACAAGAAAAGGGTGCTCTTCTGCAGAAATCCTATCCATGAACATCAGTTTTGATTAAAAAAATGGCACTTTATGATCGTGAAAATAGATTAAAGTAGACGAGGAAAGCTTCTTGAGTTTGGATGGAGACTTTTCTATCAACACGTTTCCTGAAAACTGACGTCTCATAGTTGTCCTTCCTTAAAAACTCCTTGATTGGGGCTTTAACACTGACCCTCTACGAGTGTTGTCTTTGGACTCCACAGAAAGACTTCATGTCAGATTGTGTTCACAGAGGTGTCAGTTTTAGTCATTCCCCCCTTCAGCGACAGCCGGAGAAGGAGCCGGTGACAGGTGTAATCTTGACAGTTAATAGCTTGTGTGTGGGGGAACTTGTTGATGCACGCTTGCCTCTCAAATTGTTGTCCCTTTTGTGTCTTACTGTCTGTCGAGACGGCACTCGACTTTTCAGAAACGTTATATTTTCGATTTAAAGTCGCAGGCGGTGTTGATGCATCTATAGTTTCTCTTCCTGCTCAGATGTAATACTGAAGTGGCTGGCAGCGTGATAGACAGCCATGCTACCAGGCAAAGCCTTTGATTACACACAGAGTTGTACTCCTGCCTGAGGACTGGGCAGAACTAACCTCTCCTCACCAGGTAAATTGCTGTGTATTCTCCAGATTTTTGGGGTGAGGCTAATTTTAGTGTACAGTTAAGCCACACTACCTATTGTCCACCACTTTGGTACAGACTGAGTTATCCCAACAACTATTGGATGGATTGAATAACCTGGTTTATGACCAAATACCTGCAAAACTAATGACATTTTTGTCACTTTGTCTTTAGTGCTAATTAGACAATTTTAGCATACTAACACACGGAACTAAAAGCCTTTTTTGTGTGATTTAATTTGCATGTTAATATTTTTTTGAACTGTTGTTTTCGGAAAACAACGTCGATTTTTCTTAGCTTTCATACCGCGATTAAAGGCATCAACCAATCACGTTGTGTGGAACGGGTTGAGTTGCGCCTTTATTTATGGAACGAGAATATGGAGGCTCCATAGTCCAAAACCAAGACGGCAAATTGTATTACTCATTTACACCGTGACAAAGGCAGCGCAGACCAGATCCACTCCTTCCATCCTTTACCTTTCACAATAAAAGCCTTAGACATATAATATTCACACAGGCGAGTATTTCGCATTTTCGTGCCGTTTTTTTCGTCAGGTATACACAGCTTTTTGTTTGCAGATTGGATGCTACTTGTCTACTGTTTGTGATCCCTGTGAGGATACATTTTTTCCCAAGCACAGGAGGTTTTAATGTCTGGCTCAGGGGCACTTCAGTGGCCTGGATGTTTACATGTCAAGAGGGGATTTGAACCCTGACTGAGAGGAACATTTTGGAAGTATCCTAACCAGCTTTTTTCCCCCAATGTGTCAGTCACAACCGCTGTCATCGTGGGTGTCACCTTGCAACCTCATGACAGCTTCTGTTTTGCTCTGACAGCGCCTTTCTCTTGTCAGCTTGAAGGGGAGAATATATGTGTGGACACTTGCATAATATGCATTAACACACACATGTAAGAGCACTCTGAGCATTGCAGAGCAAAGCCTCCACCACACCCTGGGTCACACTTGGCTCCTACAGGCGGAGCGACTTAGGCCTCTGTAAGCATTTCAAAGGAGCAGACTAAGGCGTGCGGATTGAAGCTTTGTATGTTTCCTCCGGCACCTCCAGGCCTCGTCTTTTAACAGAGAGGGAGAGACGGATACGTGGATGTAGACAGAGGGAGCTCCGAGGTGTATTGGGTTTTGCTCTGCCTTTTGATAGGGTGTCAAGATGCTTCTTTGATCTGAGACATCCTCCTGTTACATTTTGGATGGGGTGACTCATACACAAAAAAAAAACACATCCATAACCTGTATATAAGGCTGGTAAAGTCGCCCCACTATCCGTCACACATGATCCAGATCGCACAACAACAAGCCGTGGACTTCGCAGCGCGCCGACCTCTTCCCCTGGAGTGTTAAGGCCAAGTTTCACACAAAGATCCCTTCCACCTTTTATACGGCACACAAAACCCGCCTCACCCTCCCCGAATGTCTTCAGTTACATGCATATCAAAGTAAAGGCTGCTTTATCTTTCAGGAGCAGCTTTTACAAAGTGCAACTTAAAAATGTGCTCTAAAGTTCCCAGTGAATGTTTTTGGCTCAATTCTGCAATATTTTTATAAACCATGTTTCTTTGCGTGATACATTCAGCATTTTTTTGCTTGACTGATCATGTTATAACTGTGATTGGATACCTTTGTTTGTAATTTTACTACTAATAAGAGTGTGTGTCTTGAGTTTGTGTGTGTATGCTGAAGATGCTGATACCATGGAGATTTAGCCTGCCATTATTTAACCTCCCATTTATCACCTATAAGCAGTATTTAACCATATAATACATTGTTTATAACACATTAGGCAACACATCCTCATACAGCAATTTTCTATGATATCTTATGAAAAGTAATTTTTCGTACGAATATCCAGCAACACGTGTCAATATCCGCTTTTTACATGCATACAGTGTTTTCAAAATAAACTTCCGTTTTCACAGGAAACAACCTGGTTAGGTTTAGGCAACAAAACTACTTAGTTAGTTTTAGGAAAAAAATGTAGGGATATATACAAATTACAGTGCATTACTTTTCGTAGGTATAGCTACGAACAGTGTTTGAGAGCAGCCTGCATTATGATGTAGGTATAAGTAGATGTAAAGACATGCCGAGAAGTTTAAGCAAAGCAGCGTGACTTCTTGCAGAGATTTTTGTCCACATAAATCCAAAAGATCCTGCCAGTCTCTCTTGTTTTGCTAATAGTAATTAAGAATCGATGCCTCCCTTCCTTTTCTTCATCGCTGTTGAAGATGTTTAGCAACACTCCTCCTAACACCTCTTGTTATGGCGCAGGATGCAGGACCCACAATGCCTCTCTCTGTCTCCCTTCATCCCATGTGATGTATGAAAATGACTTACGTGCTGCTGTCTACCTTCACCTTATTAAATCACATCCCGGGTTACAGTGAGAAGCTGTTTGTGTTTGTGTGCATGGGTTAGTGTGTGTAGTACCTTTCTGACTGGGAGTAGATACCCTAAAATGCTCTCAGAGATTTCCACTTGACTTCATCTCTCTACCGTCCTGTTTGGCTCCCTCTTATTCAAAGTCAATACTGATGCTCTGCGACAAAGTGGGATGTCAGCCAACGCTATTTCTGCTTGTACTAGTGCGTTAGTCTAGGCCAGCTGCCAGCCTCTAACCCTCTCTGAATGCTGTTAGAGGCTAAGAGCGACACTCAGTATCTGACCACAGACACTCCTGACGGCTCACTGACAGGCTGCCGAGCACTCTGCTTAAGATCCTCTAAGATGAATCCATTTCCTTGTTGGTTTAGATTAATCGATAAATGTAGCCATCAGTTCTTAATAGACTCTTTACATTACTTTAAAGCAGCAGTAGGTGAGATTGAAGCAAATATGATTAACAAAAAGTTTCTTTTATAAAACATAGTACATGAAACAGGTAACCTCAAAAACATCATGTTCCTCTGTGTCCTCCGGTGCTCCTAACGGCATCTGCAAGATTTCACAGACCGGAGGAAAACAAGCAGTAAGAGCTGATCTGAGGTCTGCTGTCCATCTGCGGTCTATGAGAGCCGGCTGTCAATCACTTGCGAACTCCGACCAAACGGTCAAACTAGGCCGATCATCTTGTAGTGCACGGTTTAGCTGTAAAATGAGAACGTTTGTGACGCCACCGCCATTGTGAAATCTGGTGATGAAACGCCAAGTTCTGGTCACATGACCGGAGCACAGCCAATAGGAACGCTCTCTCAATGAAATGACCTGTGATTGGTCAAAGTCTCCCGTCACAGACTAGATTTTCTAAAGCCTGAAAACAGAGCCATGAGGAGGTGCAGATGTCTAGTTTTCTCTCAGAACACTTGAATTACAATATGCTGAAAGGTTATTATGGAATTTTTGCCCAATGATGCCAAAAATATACTGACTACTGCAAGTTTAATGCTTTTAGATGAACTGCTGTTGCAACTCAGTGCAATAAGGCAAGACAGGCCAAAGTAATTTTAAGAAAGAAGATGTCAGGTTACTGCAGTGAGTGATTTAAGTTCATCAGGTGCAGGTATAAGGCAAGCTGAGCTTCAGTCTGCTTTCTGTCAGGCCGATAAATGACCTGATGAGGCGGTGCAGGTTCAGGGGTCGTGACCCTGTGATTATGGTCACTTCACCTTTGACCCCTAGGTCACACAGACAAAGTAGAAGGGCTTAGACTTCAGCAGCTGAGGGCTTCGTTGCCTTATCCGAGTAAACCTCCACTTGCTGCAGGGTCATCTGGACTGTCACTCTGGTCTGCCTGTCACAGATAGTGGTCGTCTTTCTTGGGAAACACGGAAAGAGACAGAAGCTTTCATGTGTCTTGTGTTTTAAAGTGATGGCTTTTTATGACATGGGTGTCTGGAACCTGACTAAACCTGATTGTTTTTGTCGTTGAAGCTTTAATGGAAGACCGATGAATCCACTAATACATATTTTTGTTAGGGCTGTCAAAGTTAACATGATAATAGCGCGTTAACACATTCATTTTAACACCACTAATTTCTTTAACGCATTAACTCAACTTGCAATTTTTAGGTTGTAGCGGGCTCAGTTTTAAAGCTAGAGTGAAGATACTGGCATCATATGAAACAAGAAAACCTAATGAATCCATCGGTACCAACAATGTCCTACTAGCTTGTCAGAAAGGAGGCTAAATAACGCTCTAAAACTGTCATGATCATTTTCAAAGGGGTCCCTTGACCTCTGACCTCAAGATATGTGAATGTAAATGGGTTCTATGGTTACCCACGAGTCTCCCCTTTACAGACATGCTCACTTTATGATAATCACATGCAGTTTGGGGCAAGTCATAGTCAAGTCAGCACACTGACACACTGACAGCTGTTGTTGCCTGTTGAGCTGCAGTTTACCATGTTATATTTGAGCATATTTCTTATGCTAAATGCAGTACCTGTGAGGGTTTCTGGACAATATTTGTCGTTGTTTTGTGTTGTTAATTGATTTTCAATAATAAATATATACATATATTTGCATAAAGCAGCATATTTGCTCACTCACATGTTGATAAGAGTATTAAATGCGATTAATCGCGATTAAATATTTTAATCGATTGACAGCCCTAATTTTTTAATATCAATTTCATTATTTATTGGAGCGTGAACCCCTCTAAATAATAGATACAGGCCACATACAGGCAGAGAAACAGTTTCCTGTGACCACGCCCAGAGTTCAGACAGTCAAGAGTCAGGCCTTTGTTTGCATTTTATCTACCAGTTCACAATCCTGTTCTTCCTCTCTCTATATTAGAATACAGTACCCTTACCAATGAGCTGCTTTGACATGAAAAGCACAGGTGAGGAAAAGGCTTTACGTTTTAACATGTCAAAAGTGTGTGTGTCTGTGTGTCTTCAAATGCTGATGGCCTCTCTCCAGCCAGCCGTCACCCCGGCCAGCAGCTTTGTGTTGTATGTGTGAAGTGATTGTCTCAACGTGTCGGGAGTCACACAGGTTATAATGGGCTCACAGGACGAGGCATTTCAATATAGACTTAAGAGGTTCAGTGGGGACCTTTTATTACAGAGATCAGAGTAATGTTGAGTACTTTTAAGCACTCTCAGCTTGTTTGTTGGTCTTTACAAGCCTTCAGTAAAATCTGTGGTCTTCAGCTCTTATGTGTTTGGTGCTGATGGTTTTTGCAGGATCAGAAGTCCTCCAATTTTTGGAGGCCCCCCTCGGTCATGTATGTGACATGGATCCTGCAGCGCTTCATGTTTGCATTAGGCTGGGTTCTCAGGTATTCGCTCGTTGGTGTTTTGAGTCCCCCTGCCATACATCTGACACCACATGTGGGTTGAGGACTGGGTAGGGGGGTAAAGCTGTGATACCATGGGGGGCCCAAGAGAAGCCCCTTCCTTCCGAGCTCAACCATGTGTGTGATGCGAGGAATGAGTTGGTTCAGCTCCAGAGTCTGGTGCTTACAGTTGAACTTACCGAGGGTCCGGGGCCGACAGCTGGCTCTTCATGCCAGGCATACTGCTGCTGCTCCCGAAACACATTCATCACTACACAGACACACACACCTATACATGTATGCATTCCTCGGGGGCTGGAGAATAGCTGCCCCGCTTCTCCTGATAGTTAGGATGGTAGGATCGGTTCAATGCAAAGGACAGATGTATGTGTAAAAATAGGTCACTTTAAGAAGTCTGCTGCTTAAAGCTTTGAATACTGAAGTGTATTTTTTTGTATTGTATTTTAATCAAAATACATAGTTGGATATTTGCAGAGCGTTAGATGATACCACTCTTGTGTCTGCACACTAAATAAGAAGCTACACTCAGGAGACAGTTAGTTTAGCTTGAAAACAAAATACCCCTAAAACTCACCAATTGTTTTAACATGTTATATCTTGTTTATTCAACTGTACAAAGACCAAAGTGTAAAACGACAATTTTAATAATGCCGTTTAATAATGAGGGTTAGCCCTTTCTCCCTGTTTCCAGTCTATGCTTACTGAAAGTTAAACTAACGGTCTCCTGCCTGAAGCTTTGTATTTAACAGACAGATATGAGAGTTGTATCAATCTTCTCATCTAACTCTCCGCAAGAAAAATAAATAAATATATTTCCTAAAATGTCAAACTATACCTTTAAACATAACATTTCCTTTAAGCGTAATTATTTCATACATTGTCCGATCCAATAGAAGAGCTACTGTAGTTCAAATTGCTGAAGAAGTTATTGCTGGTTCCGAAAGGAAGGTGTCAGAACACACAGTGCATCACAGTTTGTTGCGTAGGGGGCTGCTTAGCCGCAGACCGGTCAGGGTGCCCGTGCTGTCCTAATGTTATGGCTGATCGGTGTATAAAATAATTGAATAATATGATATAAATCATAATGTATATTGTAAATTCAACTATCAAAGCACACTTAATTGTAACATCCATGGACAATCATGCAGTTTACTACCATAGCAATATTCACCTGCCTTACACTGCAGCATATTAATATATCTAAATAGTGTATTTGTGGCCGCATGTGTAGGCCTACAGCCACGGCAACTCCTTCGGGATCAGTTCCTCTCCGTCCTCACCCTACGCCACCTTTCCATCAAGTAAACACATGCTTGCTATGTCTGTATTCCCCGCAGCAGCAGTGACGTTCGTAGGCACCGGTCCAAGGATTGGTACGTGATGTCACCGCCATACAGGCATGCTCCTGTCGGCTACACAGAGCTGCGCTTGAGCTCCAGAAATGCTTGGGTAAAATAACCCTACCTCACGACTTGATCAATAAAAGAGCTGAAAAGCTATTTGATTCAGAAAACAGCGAGGCTACCCCCGTGCTACTGAGAAATGTAGTTGAACTAGTAATGCTGCTACTTGTAGCGCTGCTACTGCCAAACATTGCAGTCAAGCCAAGTTTGCTCAGCTTAATAAGACATGAACAGATTTCCTGTGACTTGTATTGATGTTACTTGTAGTGATACTGCAGTTTGCATTTCCTCCACTGCCCTGTTTCCCTTTGTACTCTCGCCCACACAAAGACCATCTGTGTGTATACGACGCGTCTCTTCCCTAAATGTTGTATGTGCTGAGGACACACTGATGTGAGTCAAGGCCTGTCGGTCTTGTAAGACAGCATCCATAAAATGTGTGAGGAGAGCTGTGGTTAGTTGTGGTTTGGGGAACTTGTTTCACAGCCGGGAGGATCATCCTTTGCCACCCACACATTCACAAGTAGATGTATAAACAGTCGGCCTTGTATTCCCATCCATACCTGCTCTCTGTAGTCACTCAGTCAGTGGGGGTTTATAAAGTGGAACTGGCCTGTTATTACTAAAGCGATGACAGCAGCCGTGGGCAGGCAGGCATCACATACTGGCAGGCATACCTCTGGCATTGCGTAAGTGGAGCTTTTATCGCATGCAAATGCTTTTACACTTTTTATTACCCATCAATATCCGTCTTATTCTCTCCCTCCATGGCTATTTTACACGCTGTGAAGTCTATAATACGTACGTTGTGTGTGTTGGTTTCACGTGCTTACATCAGTTCTAGATTCTTATTTATACCCTGTTTTTGATCGGTGCTTCAATGACTCACTTTCCCCACAGAGATCATAGACTGTTAATGAATCTCTTCTTTGTTTTCTTTTAAAGTCCTGCTCGCTCACAGATGACCATCTGAAAAGAGTTTGAGAAAATCTACAGAGAGGAAGACTTGTGTACTCATTAAGCCCCTTACATTTTGATTTCCATATAAAAACGTGCTAAGTTTGCAGGTAGTAAATCAGTGCATATTTATAATGTTGATTTTTGGCCATGTTAGTAGCCATGCTAGTAGTGTGGCTCTATGGATGGCAATGGCGGGTTGTCCATTGGTTTCTAGCTTGGTCCACCACTTTGGTCTATTACTAACTATTGGATGGATTGCCATGAAATTTTGGAGCAATTATGCTTTTGTGCTTTTTCCGCCTTTCCTTTAGTGTGTTATATAGTTTTCTGTGCATGTAAAAGGTCTGCAAAGTTACAAAGTCCACACCAAAGGGAGTTACTCTCCCCCACAGAAACACTGCTCCTGAACTGCCTGAAACGCTTCCCTTGAAGTCCCGCCTTTTCTTCCGTAACGTGGTGATGTCACCAAGTAACACATTTGCATAATACCTGCCTAGCGGCTAGTTTGGCACGGCCTCAAACAAAGCTAGTTAGAGCAGAGCTGGAGCGAAGTCCGAAGAGTTTGGTTCGGTTTGACCAATCACAACAGAGTGGGCCAGCTGACCAATCAGAGCAGACTGGGGCTTTTTGGGAGGGGGAGGAGCTCAAACAGAGCGTTTCAGACAGAGGGTGAAAAGAGGTACTGCAGCACAGCCACTATGAGAAAAGTAAAGCGTTTTTTGAACCTTAAAACATGTAAACATGTTCTAGTAGAAACCCTAAATACAAGTATGCACCTGAAAATAAGCGCAATAGGTCCTCTTTAATATGTCCAATACTTTGGTATATGACGAAATGCCAGCAAAATTAACGGCATTCCTGTCAGCATTTTCTACAACTGTTCAAAGACTCGATCGTTCCCTCTTTTTCTCTGTAAAACTAGAGACCTCCCACCTGGATTAAGCCACATCTGGTTAACTGGAACAGATGCAGGATCAATAGAGAACACACACTCTCTCTCTGACACACACACATACTTCTGTTTGTGTCTTACAAGAGAAGTCACTTCTCTTCCTACTTAATAGCCTCCGCATTCCACCCTCCACCACAGGAATGACTTCACCTGCAAGCAAAAACCAAGACACGTCTTTTTAATTTGACCGAGAGCTGCCTGGAAGTGTGTGTGCATGTGCATTCATGCTTGTACACAAACACGCAGTTTGTTTTGCCCTTCAAAATCACACTCGAAAACACATTAAATGGAGCAAATTGCCCTGTAGGAACGACTGAGGCGCCGACTACAACGTTAACATCCTCCCTCTCCTCTCAGCAGTATTCACACTCACCTACATGCACAGAGCCAGTAGAGCGTATGCCCCTTAGTCTTATTATAATATATATTATATATAGTGACCCTGCACCTCCCGCTCTTCTTGAAAGCATCAAACATGTCATAACACAACCCGCAAAACTTCAATAACCTTCCTTTTTTTTTGAAGAGCAGAAATATTCTGTATTTTTGGGACTGATTGACGTGAAGTGCTGAGAGAGTAATTCGTGGGATCATTAAAATTTGTCTCTTTGGGGGTCGACTAAATAGCTGTGTGATGTTGGGGCGTGTACCTGCAGGTTGAGCCGGAGTCATAATTTACTGTTTCTCAGCCCTGATAAATCCCCCTTTTATGAGAGGAACGACGGGGCGAGAAAGAAGCAGGATGACGAGGGAAGACGAGTAATTTAAGGTGACAAGAAATATTGTCTCCAACTAAGCAGTTTATTATGTAATCTGTAATTTTGATGAACACATTGTCAAGATGTAGTCATTTATTTGCCAGCAGTGTCAGATAGATGCTGTTGTAAAGAGACTGAGAGCTATGTAATTTTGTATTCAACAATATAAAGTTGATTTAGAAAGTTCAAAGTTTGTCTTTTGTTTTCTAATATAAAGATGGCTTTATGTCCCGCAGCCTCCCTTATAATAAGAAGCTGCTATATTTAGCTGCACTGCGCGTTGACAGTAATTGCTACCTTAATTTCAGTGAGGAATGCCGTCAATTTGTCAACGTTGGTGAGAACCAGTGGGACCACCCGCGCTAAGATGTGGTAAAGTGGTGTCAGTTTTGACAAATTCTTGTCAAAAGAAGCCCTTTTGTTTTATACATGACAATAAACATGTTCCATTTATGAGCATTCAAACTATGCATGAGCAATAATAACTTTTTAAGCAGGATTAGGAGGAGAGAAAAGGTCAGGATCGGGACAAGGTCGGAGTGGTAAGAGGAGAAAACTCTGAATATCTTTGGGAGAAGGAAAGACTGGAAGAAAATGTAACCTCTGTGTAGCCTCTAGTGAGCACTTTGACTTATTTTGTTTCTCTAATTTACTTTAAAGGGATAGTTTGGGTGTTTTTAAGTGGGGTTGTATGAGGTACTTATCCATAGTCAGTGTATTACCTACAGCAGATGATGGTCGGCAATCTGAAGAAGCAGACAGGGGTTACTACTCGGAAGCAAAGCAATGTACTGCTGTGGACGAGGCCGGCAGCAAAGCGTATTTTAGACATCTAAAAGAAAGACCCACCTAAAGAAAAACAATATCAGTTTACGTGTACGCTATATTTAGAATATTTTCCCTGGTTTGCCTTGCTGTCAGACAGCTATACAGTCTATGTTTCGGGAAACTGAAGCTATTATCTATGCTCTCGCCAAAGTAACCAGACTCCATTGGAAAAAAAACTTAATTTTATGGTAGACCAATCAATATCAGTTTAAGTGTACGCTATATTTAGAACATTTTCACCACTTACCTTTAATTATTTTTCTTTAGGCGGGCCTTTCTTTTAAGTGGCTAAAATACGTTTTGCTGCCGGCCCCGTCCACAACAGTACATTGCTTTGACACCCCGAATTATCCTTTTAAGGAAGCTTCATGGCCTGATGTGGCAATTTAAATTCAGAGAGGTAGGGGTGATACTCTATAAAAGAAACTGGTAAGTTGACAGAAACCGATACGTCTCACTGCCTCCCTCCTTTTTTTGTCCTGAAGCTGACTCATTATCACGCACCATTCTTGTCGGCCGTGTCACCGAGCACAATACATTGACATTTAACTGACCCTCTGGAGGAGAAGACGATGGGGGGAGAGGGAGAGAGGTGAACAGAAGGAGGAGGAAGATACAGGGTGGAAGCTCTGGCACAGTGATAAGAGGCGAAGCGAGGGAGATAGATGAATCTTGAGAGGAAAGGGAGTAAAATGAGGTGAAATAAGTAGGAGAGAAGAAAGGAAGGAAGGAAGGAAGGATAGAGGAAAGAGGTGGGGGGCATCTCCCCTTTTTTTTTTACCCCTCACATTCTCTCTTTTTCGGACTTCAAAGAATCTCCCGGTGAGAAGGAATTATTCCTCTCCGCTCAACCGTACCTCTTTGTTACACCACTACTCCTCTACCTCAGCAACCCCCATTGTGGCCACATCTACTTATTGCTTCCAAAGAGAATAGTCTTGTAAACGGGATGGCTCTATTCAAATAGAGATGCTTTTATAGCTGATGGCTGCTGTTTCTTTCTGGTTATGAAAGTAAAGATTCCTACATTTCACTTTTGTTTCTGTCTTAATTTCCCTCCACAAACCTTAGGGAATTACCGGGTTCCCCGGAGATTAACATGATGAAGGCCCCCGACCAGTAAAAACCCAGTAAGGGCTCGTAAAACCCAGACACAACAGTCTTTGTGAAATGCACCTGAGCTCTGCAATCTCCTTTTTTTTTGTAACCGAAAGAGAGAGAGAGAGTAAGGTATTTGAATTGTTGGCTGAATCCGTGACGGCCCAGGGCCAGCGGAGGATAGAAACATCAAGAGGTCAGCTGGCAGCCAGCAGCTCCAGGTGGGCTGTGAGCCCGGCCGAGTCCAACCATCTGCGTCTGTATCAACAGCGTATTCAATCCGCTCAATCTGTTTTTGGTTTGGTCGCTGACTAACCGATGGACCGGACGCATGAATGAATCAGTGAATCTGACTGCTTGACCGGCTGCCTGATTTAATGACTGAATGGATTCATGAATGACTTCATTGATTGAGCAAATGTTTGGCTGGGTGACCAACTGGCCCGCAGCGTCTGAACAGCTGATATACTACATGTGTGTCTGTCGGGGCAATCAGCCAAACATTTGGAGTGCAATCTCAGCTTCCCAAGATACGTAACACTAATGACACATGTACTATATTTATGTTTGTGAGCGTGACAAGAGTATTTTTTTTTTCTCGGTTTTATCCAGTGGCTTTTGAGAAGAAGTTAAAAGATTAGAATATAGATTACTGTCATGTAGGGCTTATTTTCTTTGTTGATTAATCTGTCGCTTATTGTCTTGATTCATTATTTGGTCTATAAAATGTCAGAAAATGGTGAAAAATGGTGATGAAAATGTGTCTGAAATCCCAAGATACGTCCTCAAATGCTTTGTTATTGTCATAGAGGAGTAAAGAAACCAGAAAATATTCACACTTAATAATCTGGAATCAGAGAATTTTGACTTTTCTTTTCCTTAATTTCACTCAAATTGATTAATCGGTTATTAAAATAGTTGGCGATTGATTTAATGGTTGACAACTAATCAATTTATTTGATTAATTTTTGCAGCTCTAATATTTTTGTTTGTGAGCTTGGCGAAAGTATTTCTTTTCCCATTTTAATCCAGTGGCTTTTGAGAAGAAGTTAAAAAAGTAGAACAGTTACGCTAGATTACTGCAACTAACGATTATTTTCATTGTCAATTAATCTGTTGATTATTTTCTAAATTAATTGATTGGTTGTTTGGTCTATAAAATGTCAATCAATGTTTCCAAAAGCCCAAGATAACGTCCTCAAATGTCTTGTTTTATCCACAACTCAAAGACTTTTCTCTTAAAAAATTACATAAACTAATCAAATCAATTATCAAAATAGTTGACGATTAATTAAGAGTTGACAACTAATCGATTAATCATTGCAGCTCGACTTACACTCATTGTTTCCTGTGCATGTAAAGGCAATCTGAATCAAGTGCGGGAATGGCGGATCCCGCCACTAACAATGAGAACTACTATAGAAAGAGGTAATTGCAGAATGTAAATACATTGAATTACTATTGTTGATAATCACAAATAATATAAAAAGGACCACCATACTGTTCATTTAAGCTTAGTTTCGGTTACCACATTTATTACAGAAGACATCTTTGAAGACGGCTTACAAGCCGCGATGTGTGTCACTGGCTGCTCAGCGTTCGCGGTGCCGTCTTGTGATAATTGTTAGCTTTCAACCCGTCCTCTGACAAACAATTTATAGGGTTTTCTTTAGACTTCCTGAAGTTGACAGCAGGTCTTAAGAGCAAGCCTCCAGGCCTCGATTACTCGACAGGAGAACAGAGGGTGAGGTAGTTGGGGAGTTTTGCCATGGCTAATTAGGAATGGAAAGTAACAATTATGGCAGCCTGCTTTTGTAAAAGTCACTCTATTCTTTTGGTGTTTGATTCGCTTTTTCCTGCCCTCTGGGGTTGACAGCAGACATAAAGTGAGAAATGGCAGGTATTCTTTTCATCTAGTGGCTGACCTTGTAACTAGCAGACCTGCCAGTTGCTGGGGGAGCGGAGGTTAAACAATAAAAGGGGAGGATATGTGTGATTTCCTTCAGCATAGTAACATCATTACTGTTTGAGTAATGAAAAAGTGGAAAACCCAGAGGAATACGTAAGCATGCAGTCTCTATTTAAAGCTGCAGTAGGCAGTATATTTTTGGCATCATTGGGCAAAAATTCCATAATAACCTTTCAGCATATTGTAATTCAAGTGTTCTGAGAGAAAACTAGACTTCTGCTCCTCCTCATAGCTCTGTTTTCAGACTTTAAAAAATCTAAGGGAGACCAATCACAGGTCATTTCATCGAGAGAGCGTTCCTATTGGCTGTGACCGGAACATTTGAGGCGAGAAATAGGCATAAACGTAACATAATATTGATTCATATTTGATCAGCGCTGCCTAGTTTGACCGTTTGGTCGGAGTTCGCGAATGATTGACAGCCGGCTCTCATAGACGGCATACGGACAGCAGACCTCAGATCAGCTCTGACTGCTTGTTTTCCTCCGGTATGTGAAATCTTGCAGATGCCGTTAGAAGCACCGGAGGACACAGAGGCACATGATTTTTTTCAGGTTACCTGTTTCATGTACTACTGTCAGGATATAGCGACCGTTTTATAAAAATAACTTTTTTTAATCTCCAATCTTGCCTACTTCAGCTTTAACTTGAGTTACACCTTTTAAATGTTCACGGCTGGCTCAAAGACACATTACCAATGCAACGTCAGTCCATTTACCTTCTTATAAATACCTTAATTACCTTAATGCTTCAATTAAGCTTCCAATTGGAGTCACCAGATAGAAGAGTGATGCAAAAGGCTGCTGAGTAATAATTTATTTAGGTGCAGTCATAACTGCAATGCAACTAAGATCTTTACACTCCCACTTCCGTAGTAACCCAAATGTTGGCTTATTGGTCATGTATCTTCCGTACATAAGTAATGCCACTTTGGTAGTTATTTTAACAAAATAAGAAAAATAACTTTTTGTGAGAAATCATACGAACAGTTGTATGAAGATATGATTTTACAGTACATTTTCTAAATTTATCAGGCAGTTCTAGCTGAGGGAATTGAGCAATTAAAGCCTCTATCTGTTTGCTTTGTATGTAACTATCTTTTGAAAACACCAATAATCATTCCTTAAATATTGTCACATTATTGCAGAGCTGAAACAATCACTTGATCAATCGGTTAGTTGAATAACAGGAAATTAAGTTGAGGATTGGCTGCTTTTCCTTATTTTAAGTTATAATAAATTGGAATATTGGTTGTAAAAAACATTCATTTTGAAGATTATTTGTCTGTATTAAGCAGCAACTGTCTCTTTCCCCGGGCCGCCCGTGTGTTTGTAAGGAGGTGGAGTTTGGCAGAGTGCCACTTTGATGCCAGCAGGGGTGGAGGCAGGATGGGGGTATCCAGCGGGCATTCAGCAGGTGTCGGTGGGGTATTCAGGGGTGTCGGAAGGGTCAGTGTCTCCCGAGCTTTGTCCTCCGAAAACAACCCCACATGCACACATCCACACACTTGAACACACACGCACAAACGTCTTGGAGATTTGCCCGAGTCTCTATTTAAATTGACACAAGTCTCATGGTTTCCCAGGGCGACCTTCCCTACACCACCCCGCCCCTCCTAGCCGCTTTGTTGAAAAGAGCCAATCGTGCGTTGGCTGGTAACTAGGCACTCTTTTTATCAGTAACCAGCACCAACAATAACTGTAACCCGACACCTCCTCAGAGAGAAAGACACGGAGGAAAGTAGGGAGTTGGAATGAGACGGAGAACGGAAAGGAAAAGAAAAGTCAGGAACTACCAGAAAAAGTTCAAAATATATTCCTTTTATTATTTACTATATTGCTTTTTGTGTTTATATTTCAAGTAGATTTGTTGCTTTTGTAAACTGACTCGGCAATTAAAACCTGTAACATTTTACTACACCAATAAAGTGTCTGTAATGGAAATGAATGAAAGGAAATGTGTGAAGGAGAGCCAGGATGAGCGAGGGAAGAGAGCAGCTAACGGCAGAGAGAGAAAGACGGGATCTAGTGTCAGTGTAATGGATACTCGGGTCCTATTAGGCCATTCATGGCTGGGTAGCTCTTAAGAGAGCGGTGCAGGCCGACCTGTGAGGAGGCTTTTGATCAGTGCGCGCCCCCACCAGACCAACTATTTGTCCGCTGTTAGCTTATCAACCGGGATCAATGCTGGAGAGGAGTGAAGGGAGGAGCGGTGTGTGTGCAGATGTACATGTTGTCTTCTACATTTTGTAAATGTGTTTACACGTGTTTGTTTTTATGGGCAGGTGGAAATGTTTGTGTCTGAGGATGTTGTGCGTGCAGAGCAGCAGAGCGTAACCAACTGTTGACGAGGCTTTACATAGTGTGTGTGTGTGTGTGTGTGTGTGTGTGTGTGTGTGCGCATTCCTGGTTATAGTTGAGTGATTCTCTCTGTGAAACAGAGAAAGGCCCGTTTGACTCTTCACCCTCTCCTGATCTCTTGAATAAGGACTTTTAAAAAGATCTAATACTAATCAGCCGACCACACACGAGCTGAAAAGACTCACCATGGTGATACACTAGTAGACACCAGCTATCCCGTAAGAGGTATTAACGCGTATGTATGTAGGTGTTTGTGTGCATGTGAATCTAAAAAACTACAATCCTACATATAAATAGGTTCACCTACTGTGTCTCATATGACCTCATATGTTATTGGAAATTACATTCAGGTAGAAGCAGGATGAAAAAGAGGCGTCTTACCTCAGTATTGACTGTTATGCTTCACTCACTTTTTTTTTTTACTTAATTTTTCATTGTAAAGAAGTTATTATATTGTTATTATATTAGTTACACACGCAGGGTAAGCATTGGTATTATCTATTATATTGCTATTACTCACGTGTCATCGTAATACTAGTTTACATGGCGAGTATATTTATCACTCTTATATCAAAATGATAGTAACAAGCAGAGCAAGTATTGCTCGATATATAGCTGCTGCTCATATTTCCAATAGTAATGACATTTAGAGCAAACATCTCATTACATTGCTACCATTCACATCTAAATAAGTATGACCGTCCCTCATACAGTATATCCTGATAACATCTTATTGGGTAAACAAATTACATGGGAGTTACACCACTCTCTGATTCGTCGTGGAAATTCCATAAAGTCGCGTGCAGATTTACATACATGGTAAATGATTTCGCATTTTTTCTACCTTGATACATTTTGATTTTAGATGTTATTTTTGTTTTTAAATGTCATTAGCACAATCCTTTTTATGCTTTGTGTCTTGTTATTGTGCAAATAAGTTAACTAAAATGACTTAATATATTGCTTTTCCCTTTCTTGGAAGTTCCCATTATCAGCACAAGAACTTATTAGTAGTTAAGCGTCCACTTGGAAGTGGATCGAGTCCATTTTTTCAGGCAGTCTCGGTTCGATTGACATCAACAAACCGATAAATGAAGGTGAAAAAATGGACAAACGCACCAGAGCACCCCCTCTTAGTCGACTAGTCAACTAATCGGTCGTTTTGGTCTGAGTCGACTAAGATTTCTTTAGTTGATTAGTCATTTTTGTATGCTTTTTTTCATGCTGAATGACTTATTTCCAAGAAACGTCTGAGCACATCTCTGGTAAACACAAGATTTAAAGTGGTGCTTTTGTGGGATTCTTTGTGGAAAAACTCAAAATCGTATTGTTAGTCGACTTCGACAGCCCTAGATAACATCCATAGTTTGCTTCCTTTCATCTCCCGGCTCTGACAGGTCGTAATGAGGCTCATTCTAGTTTTTACATGATGTCAAAGGCTAATGGCTACCTGCTGGAGGTGATGACAGTACGCGTTCGGACTTGTACAGGAGTTCACCCCTTCCTCCACTTTAAGAGACACGATACAAAATATCACATCCACTTTTTAAAAAAAAAACGGATACCCACAATTATTAAATTACAAATAGCACTCAAAACAAATTGTGATATCAGTTGAAGGTCTTTTGAGGAAAACAGGATGTCACTTTTACCACTAGATCCTGGCAAGATACTGAATGCTTAATTAAAAGTGACAGTTAATTTAAGCCTTCAATTAAACTGTCTCTCAGCTGTCAGATCGTTTTTCTGTCCCGTTAATTTACCTTCAGACCGTTTGGGGCAAAGCCTGGCCCACATCTTATGCCTAAAGGCAAACATCATCTGGTGAAAACAGAGCCAGACGACACCTGGAAGCTGTAACCTTTTGAACCTTTAATAATGAAAAGAAGTGGAGGGCCTTTAAAGAGAGAGGGGGGGACGGCTGACGCAGCTAAAAGACTGAGTGGAGCAGCTAAGTGGATCTAACAGTGTTTTAAAATCAATTATGAAAGCAGCAGCGAGAGTGACTCGATAATGCCTTCGATTAGCTGCACGTTTAGAGAGCTAATGGTGCTTGATAGTGCGCCGTTGGGCTTGGTGTTGTGCAGCACAACTGGCGTTATGCTCTGAAATGTTATAATTGAGTTTGTGTGAGCCAAGCGAGCATCGCATGACACCCTCCTGATTTAGCTGACAAAGACATTTCTGATTGATTTACACGGGCTGGACAGCTTAATCCAGTTTCCCACAAAGTTCCCCCTCTCTCGTTCTACTTTTCTCAGTCCCGAGGGCGTCCTCTCGGACTTGTTAACAGCAGAATGTGATGTTCTCTACCAGCTGCTGATTCTATCATCAGAAACCGTGTCACAACAACGAGCCTGATGTCTTTTCTCCCTCCCGTCTCTGCTTTCAATCTCATGTCCACATCTGCACTTCGCCGATCGAGGTCTCTCTAGTATCTCTGTGATTAATTACTCTATCTGGCAACAGCCTAACAAGCGATGAGCTAACAAAGTGCCCTAATACCAGTCTACCCTCCGGCACTAAAACAAACCAGGCGTTCATTTGGGCTCGCTTTGCATTGTCTGGCCTCCTCATCCGGGCTCGTTTAGTATTGTCTGGGCAGGAACAGAGCCTCTATTCTTTTCACCCCCTCTCTCACAGAGATCCTAAATGGGACATAGATATTCTAGCCGGGTCGGTTCTTGGCCTGGCACTCGATGCCCCCGAGTGCTCCGCTTAAGTACAGCCACTAAGGGCACTTGTTGAGGAGCTTGTGAAAGTCCATTCTGCTTGGAGGTGAAGGTGGAGGAGAAGTTGATACAGCGGCGCAGGCTTCTGAACTCCCTCGTGTGCCAAGCCAAAGGTTTCACATTATCACGGTGTGCGGACGGTTTGCTTACACCAGATGTGTTTCAACCATGTATTGTCTGATGGAACAGATATACTTTAATTGTAAGCAATACAGCTGTCAATACTGCCAATGTCGCGGCTTGTGCCTTCAACTGCGATACAAAGCAATCTTTTTAGACTATTTTTGTCCAACTTGCGCACATAGCGGCAGTACTTGTGGTTGAATGGATCAAATGTGGGCACTAACATGGGACTGTAGCTGCTGCTGTTGTGCTGCTCACATTGTGCTTCCACTAACATAGCTGTTGAGCTACAACTAAACAAAACCTTGTATAACCTGACAAGGTATTGCATTTATTTGGTTGGCCAATGCAGCACCAAGGGCTGCTCGATTAATGGCAAAAATCATAATCACGATTGAGATCCCAATTATTTAACACGATTACTCAATGACTTTGGAAACATCATGCATTTAGAAGGAAAATTTTGCATCAATCTGGTGCACTTTGAGAGCAGAATGAAGAGGCTAGATCTATGAAGAACTTCTCATAAACAATTAAATCATAAAGATATTGGTTGTATAGATATGAATGGTGATGACACGGCAATAAAAAAGCATGGTAAACGAGACGGGGTCCGTGTTTTAGGTCAGGTTGGGGGGGTTTGTGAGGGTTTAAGCGGCGAGGTCTGGGCGACGGGTGCTGTAAACCACCAACTACACCCCCGGGCCTTTCCAAGCCGACCTAGAGCTGGTCGCTGTGCACCACTATGGTGGAAATACGGCAAACGAGAGGACCCCCTGCCTCTGCGCTGGCACCCCCGCTAAGCCGACGCAGCTGTCCCCCATTCAAATTAATGAAGGGGGGCTATGTTTTTCATAATACTATTGTCTGTCTGAATATGGCCTCAGGCTCAAGAGTCCACTCTTGGACAATGGGCCTGCGATTATAATGTTATTCCTCAAACATGGTGCACTTGATCTGATTGACCTTATTCAATGATAATGCTGTCCATGTTATGATAAACCTCACAAAACTAGCCTACATCTTTTTGCTAAATTATCGTCGATTATGGCGACTTGTTTTGGGAACCCTCAAACTTAATGAAAAACTATTAGAACATTATCAAATTAAACAGGTTTTGGCATTTGCATGGTTAATTTCTCACATGTCAAATCAATGAAAAAGTAATTTCTGGATCCTTTTAGAGACATTTGATGTGTCCAGAACTGAAAACAAAAGGCCAAGCCAGTGGTATACTGTACAGCGTTTGATAGACATGCAATGATACCAGCACAAAAAGCTCACAGAAATCCAAAAGAACTGTTTGGCTTTCCCGTAAGATTTCCCGATTTCAATGATAAACATATTTACTACATCGTTGGTTTGGAATCTGTGTGTCTCAAAGCCTCTATTCCCAGTCTGATCAATGAGCTAGCTGCCTTCCCACCTGTTTCTCATGGCTGTTTGTTTGGCCCAATCACCGATCCCGGTTCAGTCAGTGTGTCTGTGTGTAATCCCACCTGTTCACCGGGATGTTATCCTTCTGACAACCTCGACGCACCCACCCAACACCCAGACCTCACCCACAGTCCCTACCCACTTCCACTACTCACTGCTGGGCTGAAAGGAATCTTTTGTGCGGCCTGTTGCAACTTTTTTTTTTGCTCTATGAAGGCTTGAAGAGAGAATGATAGAGAGAGAGAGAGATAATCCCACGAGTGTGGTCACTGAGTGAAGGATGAAGAGCAGAAGAGGAGGTAGAGTAGGGGAGGTCTTTGGACCCCTGAAGAGCTGCAGGTGTTGTGGGGAAATTGGACTGCGACAGCTGTGTGTTTATGTCGAGTGTGTAGACTCGATGATATACGGTCACACATGCACACACAATTCCTGCAACCCTGGCACGACAACCTCCTGCATTACAAGACGGAAGTGAAACACACTGCGTAACCCTCCATCTGTCTCCCTCCAGTTCTTTATTGCTGTTTTCATTCCCCCATATCGTACCAACACTGCGTATTAAATAACACACAGTAGATCATTCCCATCCGCTCGCAGTCTCTGTCCGCAGTTTCCCTCCCTTTCTCACCCCTGTCTGACTGCCCAGTGGTCTGCGTGTCCGCCAAGTTTATCTCCATGTGTCCGTGTGAGTGTTCAAAGCTTAGCCCTCCTCTGTCCTCGATGCTTTTAATCACACGGACATACCTGAGGGAAAAATACGGCCAACAGCTTGAGTGCTGAGTGCTTCCAGATATGAGCGAGTGTACTGCAGCCAGCAGATAGAAGCTCTCTAGCGTTGAGTGTAAGCTGACAGAGGTCGTCGAGTAGGATCGCGACTCTGTCGATTCTTATGTAAAGCTGCGATTAAAGTGACAGCGAGGTGTTTCTTGGCTGTCATTGTACTTGTGTTACAACCTGGAGTTTAGGCTTTTGTTATTCCTCCAGAAATCAACTTGTTGGATGAATTGCAAGAACGGTACCCCCTTTGAAGTTAAAAATGTTGTATGAAATAAAATACAGCAGGAGTCTGGTGCTCTAGATTTATTTCTGAGAACCCATAAATCTCTCTTTCTTTCTAGTCTTTATCTATTAACTTTGCTGCCTCTGACATTCCTGTGGTTAATCATCTACCCTCAGTTAGCCTTTGTTTGCATCTGAAATCACCACCGCCTCATGGTTAAAGCTAAACGAGTTAAATAATTAAAACACATCGCCTACTTCATGATGGGAATATGTGAAACAGTGTTATACTGAATGCTAAATTAGGCTATACCTACCGTCCATCTTTTGCTCCATAGCTTTGACTTGGAACTGACATTTTTTTAAAGGAAAGGTTTGATCGTTTAGAGAAAGACGCTTATCAGCCTTTTTGGGTTGGATAAGAAGATTGATACAACTCTCTTATCTGTCCGCTAGATATGACGTCTTTAGACTCCGCTCCAGCTACGCTCTAACAAGCTTTGTTTGAGGGCCTGCCAAACTACTTGTAGGCATTATGCAAATGTGTTACTCGGTAACATCACCATGTTACGAAAGACAAGGCGGGACTTCAAGCGAGGCATTTCAGGCAGTTCAGGAGCAGTGTTTCTGTGGGGGAGAGTAACTCCCTTTGGGGTGGACTTTGGGCTTTATAACTTTGCAGATATTTTACATGCACAAAAAACTATAAAACACACTAAAGGAAAGGGGAAAAAGCACAAAAGCATAATAGGTCCTCTTTAAGAAAGCACGAATGCTGGATTAACTGTTGTCTTTTCAATATTGATGATGGTTAGCCTATAGTCACGCAGTTGAGTAGGCATTGCTACTGTGTAAATAACACCTGCCCTGTGTGTTCCACCTGTACCTTCATACAGGAACTAAATTATTATTATTATTATTATTATTATTAATAATTATGATGTTTCATTACATCAGGACAACTGTGACCAGCGTGACATAATGTAAGTAGGTTTGACTGCGGCAGAAAGCAGTCAGGGAACCACTTTAGTCTGCCATAAGTGGTGTTTTTCTTTGCTATCTTTCTTGATTTTTTTTTAAAGGGAAGGATGATGAGAAAGAAAGATAACTTCAAATGTGGTTCAACCTTACAATTTGCATACTATCTTGTGTAATATGGTAAAATGATTGCAAAGAGAGAGTGGGAGTTTGACTCACTGAGACATTTCCTGCTCATAATAATCTCTTTTTTTTCTGTCAATTTGGCTTTACGTCGTTTGATTGACGGTGCTTTGATTAAGTTAACTTCAGTGTGATTTTTGTGGGGTGATTTCCCTCCGCTTCCAGCTTACAGGATGTCTGTCAGCGTGTCTGCAAGCTGCTGATACGTGATCTGATGTTGGCGCTGGTCGCCGTGAGAGAGGAAAAAGGGAGAAAAATGGAGATGAGACTTGACATCTTGTTGGCCTCTGAACAGAACAGTTGCAATTACTATTGAGGGCAATGCTTCCTTTGAGGAAAACTAAAATGTTTTAATGGAGTTTGGGCACACAAAGAGAGATTAGAGAGATGAGAGGACAAGCAGAAAAGGAACTCAGCTCAGAGCAAAGTTATTGTTTTGGATCAGTGTTTCCTGTCACTGGGATGCTTTATTAGAGAAACGTACTGTTCAAAGAGTGTGTGTGTGTTTGATCAGCTCTAAAGTCAAGCTTGGTGTTTGTTTGCCACTCCCTGATAGGCTGGGAGTGTTCAGGTGTGTCCAATAAGGTGGAGCTGACGGTTGAGTTTCTGCCCAGCGATTGGCTGCAGGCCGCTCAGGTTACAGGCTTTGTGTTGATTCAAATATTTGAAACCTTTAGGGAGAAAGTTGTCTGCTGCTCTGTGGGATTTACCTGACAGCAGTTTTCATTGGCTGCTCCGCTGTAAAACTTTAACTGTGCAGTAAAAAAAGTGTTGCGAGGTGAAAAAATGGCACAGACAATTTTTTACAATGCCCCTTCTTATAGGTTTCCTGCCTTTATAACGGCGAGCCTCCTTTGAGCTTGTAACATTTTAAGCTCTCAATTACCATCCTCTTTAGTCGTGATAAATGTCAGCAGGATGGAAATCACTTCATCAGCTGAGAACGGGCCACTGAAGGAAGGAATACTTCGATCCCTTCAGGAAAAGAAAAAAAACAACAACAAAAGAGTGAAACCTAGATGAATGAATTGAAAGCAGCGGCCTTTTATCGGAGGAGAATGCGTAGCCTGGATTTTACCTTTCAAAATGGTTTTAAGGAGGTTGTGTGTGAAAGGCGTGAAGTGTGTGTCTCCCTGGTGGGCTCGTCACCTCGCTGAAACCTGTCGCAGCTACAAATGTCTTGTTTGTTTTCTGCTGTTTTACTGACCGTCCCTCTCACTAACTGACCAAACACTGTTGTTGATTTTACACATTGTAGTTGGGGGGGGGAGGCCACCAGAGTTGTCTCTGTATAGCAGAGTATCTGCAAACCAGAGAAGAAGTCTCAAATACAAATACATAGTATCGATCTTTTATTATGTAAACTATTAACCTCTTAACAATCTGATGGCCCGCCAGCAGGCTCGGCCGCTATTCCGTCTGTCAGAGGTTGTAGCGGGCTCAGTCTTAAAGCTAGAATGAAGATCCTGGTATCATATGAAACTATAAAATCAAAGGAATCTACTGGTTCCCACCGTATCATGTCAGCTTGTCAGGAATAACGCTAAATAACGCTCCAAATGTATGCTAAATTTTGGTAAGGAAAAACTGGCATGGACATTTTCAAAGTGGTCCCTTGACCTCTGACCTCTGAAAACTGTATCTTATTAGATAAAACAGATAATGCAGGCATAATTTGCAGTTAAAAAAAGGTAATAAATTGCATTATTTATTTTATCGCAATACTCACCATATTGCAAAATGTTTAAAATCGCAATAATATCATATTGTGGGGCCTCTGGTGCGTGCGTGCGTATGTGTGTGTCGTAGGGAGCTGTGTGTGGGTGTCCCTCACAGTGACAGCTGGACAGACTGTGTGTCAACAATGTAGGTTGGATACGACGAGCACAAACCACAGACAGAGACCTGTGTGTGTGTGTGTGTGTGTGTGCGTGTGTGTGTATGTGTGCACAAGTGTGTCATTTTTGCGGCTTGCCTCACAGGTCATTAACAGCTCTTATCACCTCCGCAGCCCAATGTGAGACTCTAAATGTGTGGCCTGTTGATAATTAATGCACCTACACCTCAATAAATACAGACTACTAAATAAACTGATCCCAATTAAAAGCATTTATCAGTGCTGTAAAAGCAACAATAACCAAACCATAACGTGCTGTAAACACACTGCTGATCTTTTACAAGGGTTATCCAGTGAGTGTGTGGACGCTTGTAAACACGCCAGCTAATAGAGATAAGAAGACGTGTATAGTTAATAAGCAATTTACCCACGATACTTCAAAAGTGTTGAGATTAACGCAGCAGCTTTGATGCTTGTTTTTGCTCGGAGGGTCATCTATTAAAACTCTCTCAGTAGTAGTAAGTCCTGTTAAACCCGTGTGTGTCTGCTGGTGGGTGCCTATATGTGTGTGTATGTGATAGCATTTCTTTTTTCCGTGGTGTCTGTCCGTGACACACCCTTTCCACGGTTCAGCCCATCCTCTGCATGTGTGTGTGTGTGTGTGATACCATGCTAGCAGCTGGTGGGCTCTATAAATAGTGCGGGTGCCCCAAAGGAGAAAGGAAACAAACAACTATTTAAAAGAAAATAATTCTTGGCGTTGGTCAGAAAGTAGTTTTTGAGTATGAAAGACCTTCCTCTTACAGTATTTAAAAATTGACACCACTTATGTTATAATTGGCGCCGCATGATTGCATAGCCGATGCAATCTCCATCGGATTTTCTCAGCAACGCCCTTGTTATTTCTGCCCCATAAATTCTGCTCCATGATCCTGTGATCTTTTCCGTCACGGTCCATCATTTCTGGATCCATCTCTGGTCGTGGCTCCTGCAGCTCGCTCTGTGGTGTCAATGCTGTATTTCATTTTTCCTCCCCGCCATCCTCTGCCAATTCCCACCCTGGGAATAATTCTTGGAGCGCTGACTGTGTCGGAGCGCTAATCTGCTTTAGTTTACTTAGTCACAAAATAGCTCTGCTTGTGTATAGAATAGGTGATGAAGTGCGGTGTCAGTCATCGTGTGAAAGCCTCACACTGAGCAGTGCTGTCAGTGTGTAGTTTGTGTGTTTGGATATGAAACGAGAATGAATAAATGTGAGTGTGTGTGGTAACAGATTGTGTCAGGACCTACTTGGTTACAGACTCATTAGATGTGACTTTGCACACCTGGTGTATTTCTTGACTCGGCATTAAAGGGGACCTATTATGCTTTTGTGCTGTTTCCCCCTTTCCTTTAGTGTGTTATATAGCTTTTTTGTGCTTGTAAAGTTCTGCAAAGTTACAAAATCCACGCCAAAGGGAGTTACTCTCCCCCACAGAAACACTGCTCCTGAACTGCCTGAAACGCCTCGCTTAAAGTCTTGCCTTTTCTTTTGTAACGTGGTGATGTCACCAAGTAACACATAATACCAACCAAGCGTTCTACTTTGTCAAGCTTGTCAGAGTAGAGCTGTAGTGGAACATGCTATAGTAGAAACCCAAAATACAAGTATGCACCTGAAAATAAGCATAATAGGTCCTCTTTAAAGAGACAGGCGCTAAAACAGAGCGTTTCAGACAGAGGGTGAATACAGGTATATTCAGACAGGCAGTATGAGCAAAACTAAAGTGTTTTTTGAACATTAAAACATGTAAACATGCATTAGTAGAAACCCCAAATACAAGTATGAACCTGAAAATAAGCCGGATATGTCCCCTTTAAAAATCTGAGAATTATGATATTTAAAATAAATCACCATAATACAAGATTTACCACTTTCTTTTTTAACAGTAAGGCCTTTTATTTTGTCGCTGCAAGCTTTTATTAGCTTCAACCCAACACTGGTTGGACCCGGTCCTATCTCCTGTGCCCTCTCTGCTGCAGCTTAACAGCTTGACTTGTCTACTTTGTAGCACTTTTTGCCGCTAGATTGAATTAAGTAGTTGCCAGTCGGAGTAGATTCGGTCTGATTCAAGCCCCGGCTGGGAGTAATTGGATCAGTCTAGGATTTCTGCCCCTGGGGACGGCTGGGTCTGGTCTCATACCTACTTCTGGCACAACTGTAAGCTCCGGTGCCTATGGAGGGAAACAGAAGGCTATAGGCTGCAGAGGGCACATGGTGGGTGATTGAATACAGCTGACAACAGGTGGTGAGGCCAGATGAAATCCACAGGGGGTGTAATACTGTTGAAACGGGGCAGAGAGATGGGTCGGATTGCACAGCTTTGCTCCGGCCATACCGAGCACATGAGTGCGTCATGTGTGTGTTTCCAAGTATGTGTGTGTGTTTAGGGGGTGAAAGAGTCGCGGTGAGGTTCGGCCACAGGTGCCCTGTCACTCTCAGATGAGGTCGTTTCTCAGGACCCTGAACTCGGTCGATCAGAGCAGGGTGCGGACAGGCCGGCTCATCAGGCTATGTCTGAAGCTAACCGCTAACCAGACTGGAGGTCAACTGCAACTGCACGAGGACGAATAATTCACAATGGGATGCAACATGAGGGTCAATTAGTTCAGTGCAGCTGAGCTAGTTCATGTCTGCGGTGGAAATAAATCAAGGTGCATGGGAGGCAACAGAGAGACAAAAAGCACTCATACATGCAGACACAAATGAAGCTCAATAGTGAAAGCCAACTTTCTGAACGGCTCCAGATCTGGAAGTGAATTTCGCATTAATTTGCTTCATTGACGTTTCAGAAAATCCATATATAAAGAGTTTTAAGCATGGAACCAAGACAACCTATGAAATGAATCGTGACCATAAAACATTTGATTCAGAGCAAAAAAAACTTGGAAAACAGAAAAAAGGTAAAGGTACAAGACTGTGTTCGTAAATATTTTAAGAGTGAGGGAACTACTCATCCCATAAACCATTGCGAATGGAAACTCTCAAAAAACGTTTAAACTAACTGTTGTTTATCTAAAACGAAAGCAGATTCAGCAACTTTCTTGCCTCAATGGTACACATTTCCATGGTAACAACGAGCTCCACATATCAGTGACGTTGTTGTTACACTTAGGATTGTGGGTAGTGTAATACTTCTCCATGAAAGCACGAATAAAACATGTTTTTCTTAAACCAAGGTTGGAGGCTACAGAAGCATATATTGTTTCACAAGCTCGTGGTAAGTCTTGAATGGTTACATTATGGCTAATAATCAAATCCACGACTCAGAATTTGAAATTTCGTCACTGTTGAGCATTATTAACGAGTCACTCTGCAGGACGGTGACATTAAGCAGCAGCTGTGGTGTACTGGGGCTGCTGCAATGTGCCTCATTCAACACGGTGCTGAGTGTCTGTTGGCTACTGTGTGTTTATTTCTCTGCAGCGCTCCACACCTGTCACTCCCCGTAGGTCGGGGGAAAACACTGTTATCCCACTTGAGATCCATCAACTGACAGTTTACACACACACAGACACTTGAATGCACACAGACTCATAATGTGGCAGAGTAATGCATGCACACACTGGCACGATTCAGTGAATGCAATCATAATTTAGGGAATACAATTCTACTTTGGTGGCTCATGCTGTTCTTTTGAGTCTTTTTCTTACATAAAGACACACACATATTTGTATTTTGGGTTTCTACTAGAACATGTTTACACGCTTTAATGTCCGAAAAAAACGCTTTACTTTTCTCATACCGGCTGTGCCCACTGTTGGTATATGTCTCTCGGAAACAATATTAATAGACCACTCTGAGACACTGTGAGAAACTGAAGAATAAGCTAATGGCAGATATGAGTGGACATTAGTGGAGGAGACAGAGACAGTTGTTGTCCAGAGACATGAAGAGGGAGCCGTTTGGCAGTAAATCAAGTGGCAGAGACATCTAGTCTCAGTGAAACATGATATTAGTCGGAAAATATGTGGGAGAAATGTATATGGACTATTACAGGATGGAAAACTTTTGTATTGTAACGCACGCCTAGAATTAGTTGCTTTTATTTTGAAATGAACTTTGATTTTAAAATTTTTTTTTGCAACCTTGGGAACACCTTTGGCTTCAGAGTGTGTGTTGTTGGCTTAATCTGCTTTGTTGATATGCACTGTGTCATAGAAAGCACTCACCTTGCTGAAACCTGGCCTCATGTCTAAGGACAAACTGGGAGTCTTTTAGCATTTAGCCTGTCTTTTGTATTACTCCATCAGACTACAGTTTTCTGATGTCAGTTTAGATGATTTATTGATATTAAATGAGTTGTATGTCAACCTGTTGCTTTGTTAGGAGCCGCCAATAAGTAAAAGTGTGTAAACGTTAAAACATCTGCTCTCTCTTTCCTCCAGATGGCGTCCATCGCGTCGTGGCCCTCTGCACGCTGCGCGTCACCATCATCACCGACGACATGTTGACCAACAGCATCACGGTGCGCCTGGAGAACATGTCCCAGGAGCGCTTCCTCTCCCCGCTCCTCAGCCTCTTCCTCGAGGGCGTGGCGGCCGTGCTCTCCACCAAACGGGAGGCGGTGTTCGTGTTCAACATCCAGAACGACACCGACGTGCAGGGCTCCATCCTCAACGTGACCTTTTCGGCGATGCAGCCCGGCGGCGCCCCGGGTAAAGGGACGTTCTTCCCTTCGGAGGAGCTGCAGGAGCATATCTACCTCAACAGGACTCTGCTCAGGCTGATATCGTCTCAGGAGGTAACATATACACGCACACACTTAAATGCACATATACACATTCAAGTGCATTTTAAGGCTGAGATTTCCTCTTCTCTCCAGGTGTTGCCGTTTGACGACAACATCTGCCTGCGGGAGCCCTGCGAGAACTACATGAAATGCGTGTCGGTGCTGAAGTTCGACAGCTCGCCTCCGTTCATCGCCTCCAACACGGTTCTGTTTCGGCCCATCCACCCCATCAACGGGCTGCGCTGCCGCTGCCCGCACGGTTTCTCCGGGGACTACTGTGAGACCGAGATCGACCTCTGCTACTCGGGGCCGTGCAAGAACAACGGGAGGTGCCGCAGCAGAGAGGGAGGGTACACCTGCGAGTGCCAGGAAGACTTCACGGGTGAGTTGGAAATAAACAAGGAAATGTAATAAATCATTGAAGCTCAACTTATTTTTCTTTAAAAATAAGTCAAAATTAATTATCTAGGTATTAATTTTTGTTACTTAGACCCAATTACAGACTGTTATGATGGACGTTTTTTTGCAATTTATGGCGTACAGATCCTGGTTGTAGACCTCCACTGCCCCAATACTGGCAGGATTTGTCGTGCAATTACAAAAATATTTTCAAAATAATCTTCCATCAAATCTACATATGATGTTAGTGTCAACTTTTATGACCTTTGACACAGTTAATCTATAGGTCTTCATTGTTTTTGTAGCTTGCATATCATTGGAGAGACTATCAAAGTAAAATAAATGATTATTTTTGATACCTCTTTATTTATTTGTATTATTTTGAAAGTATTTTTGACTACTGGACAAAAATATCTTAACTAAACTTTATGGTGCTTAATACAAATTGCACATATGGGATAAAAGCCTGTGTGTATTAAAGCCACCAGAGAAGAAAGCCTTTATAAGTATGTGCGAGGGCTCATATTCTTTCTGACAAAGACTTGAATGATCGGTACAAAATGGCCAAACCGCACTGACAGGTTGTAAAAGCTCTCAGCACCTATTGTTGTAGCTTGAGGTCGACCTCAGTGCAGGAAGGGGAAATACTGTAGGTATAGCCACCTGCACACACACATACAGTAGATTGATTGCTGTATAGAAGTGTGCGGAATGCTGACTGTACTGGTCAAACCAGATCTCAGATATCACTTAACCCATTCACCCAAAACCACTTTAGCTTTAATAACGTTGTTGTTTTAAAACGTACCTAGTCTATTATACTATTTCAGAAATTGTTGTTCCCATTAGTCACTTGGACATAAAAACATTGGAAAATAGGGTCCAGGTTGAAAAATACCAAAGTTACGCGATAATAACGTGTTAACGCAAATTACACCACTAATTTCTTTAACGCATTAACGCAAATTGCGATTTTTAACTTGTAGCCGCTCAGTTTTAAAGCTAGAGTGATGATACTGTTATCATATGAAACTAGAAAACCTAAAGAATCCATTGGTACCAACCATGTCATACTAGCTTGTAACAAAGGAGGTTAAATCACGCTCCAAACTTGACAGGAAAAACTGTCATTGCCATTTTCAAAGGGGTCCCTTGACCTCTGACCTCAAGATATGTGAATGTAAATGGGCTCTATGGGTACCCACGAGTCTCCCCTTTACAGACATGCCCACTTTATGATAATCACATGCAGTTTGGGGCAAGTCATAGTCAAGTCAGCACACTGACACACTGACAGCTGTTGTTGTCTGTTGGGCTGCAGTTTACCATGTTATGATTTGAGCATATGTTTTTATGCTAAATGCAGTACCTGTGAGGGTTTCTTGACAATATTAGTCATTGCTTTGTGTTGTTAATTGATTTCCAATAATAAATATATATACATTTGCATAAAGCAAGCATATTTGCCCACTCCCATGTTGATAAGAGTATTAAATACTTGACAAATCTCCCTTTAAGGTTCATTTTGAACAGATAAAAAATGTGTGCGATTAAATATTTTAATCGATTGACAGCCCTAAATAATACCCATGCCTGTTGTTCCAAAGTGTTGTCCCTCTATCACTGTCTTTAGAGACATTAGCAAACAGGTTTTTTGGGATCAGCATTGGCAAATAAACAGATTCTCAGTTAATCCTCGTAAATCAGTGAGCCAAAACGGTGACACATTGTCAAGACTCAACAGCTCAGGGGAAGAAGTAAAGAAGAAGCCCGCTAGCTGGCAACTAGGGATGTAAACTAAACTGATTTAGAGGAAAAATTACCCTAAACTCTGCCTGGAAGCTGGCAGTTACAGTCACTCTGCGCAGCTTTCACATGGTAGATGAGCCTCGAAAGCTTTCATCATTCTCATTGAAACCACTTTCCCAAATATTTCCCGATGTCAGTGATCTTCCTCTCATACTTCCCCTTCATACATCTGATACCTGACTGTCTCTGCTTCCCCGTCTCACCCTAATAGAGCCTCTGACAGCCGTCATCCTTCCTCTCCTCTTGTCTCCTCCAACACTCCTTCTCTTCCTCTATCTTATCTGATGTAATTACCTGATTATACCCGCCTGCCTTTGTCACTCACTGGCCCTCTCTCGCCTTCTCCTACTGCTCCTTATGTCCGTCTTCTCCACTCACCCGTTCGTTCGTACTTCCCTTACCTGCGTCCCCGCTTTGAAGGTCACAGTTCAACTCCAGATAGTCAGGAGCCCATCAGGGGCCATTACGGGGCCGATGACAAGGGGCCCCCGATCTGTCCTCCTTGGGTTTCCTACATTACAGGGAAACAGATCCTTATAATTCCCCCCTCGGAATAAAGGATTATGCTGCAGAGAGAAGGGCCATTAGCTGGTTCCAAGCTGTGGTGTTGGGGGTCTGTGTGTGTGTGTCCTGGGTGGAGAGATCTTGTCTGGACAGCAGGTTGACACACAACACTGTACGGGACACGGAGGCACCCATCACAAATAATATTCAGTCAGAAGAACGAGGTCTGCTGGTGTATTAGCGGAGGAATTTATATGACGGGAGCCAGGAAACTGAGCTACAGCCACATCATTTAGGAGGAATTTCCCATGGCCACTGCAGATCTGATAATGTAGTATTATAAATGTGGTATCAACATGCAGCCTTCAAGTTATTTAGTGAAGGAAAGACTAATGGCAATTCCCAGTGGCTGGCACACAAGACCTCATAGAGCCACTCCAAAGTCTCCTTGTTAGCTTAGTTTGGCCATGCTTAGACCAACTCCCAATAGGAAGCCTATTGGATGGATTTATTCATAGCCAAACTATTTTGTACAATCTTTCAACAGTCATATTTAGAGAAATCCCTCCTTAAAAACAGACTCAAAATCCCTCCACTGACAGTAGGGAATGTAATGTGTTCACAGCTGTGCTACGTGCTGATGATTGATCACACAGACCTATATAGTAGATGCCTATATCCAATTTTTGATTGTTAACAGAAAGTTAACCCGAAGAGATCCGTTTTAGTCTTTTTTTTTGGGGGGTACAGGGGGTCTTTAGGGTGAGATAGCAGGTCAACAGTAGATGTCACATAGAAGTGGTGTACATTATCTGAAAGCTGGGAATCTGAAGTTTAATTTGAGATGCAGCTCAACACTGTGTGTCAAGTTATTAAGTTATTCTCATGCTCTATTATGTGTTATAAGTTGTTGCAGCAATTTTTGGGTTGATACCATTTGTCACACAGATTTGCTGCTAAGTTTAACCATTTTTTACCACTTGAGAATTAATAAAAATGATCAATAATCCCTCCAAAATACCACATTAAGACACCAAGACCTTGAGGAACAAATCATTTAAAAAGCCATGATGCGATTTGGTATCAAAATTGAAAATGGAATGAAAAGAATTGCATTTTTTCGGCGATTGGATGGCGAGCACGTCTGTTGTGTAAACTGCTCAGAAACCCCCTTATTGTCAATCTAGCTAGAAAAGCCATCCATCCTCTGAATGCTCTAGGTCTCTCTAGTTTGTGGCTGTAAAGTTTCATGAGGCTGTGATTATCCTAGAGGTCACCACAGGTCATTTTATACAGCGAGGTCAAGTTTCAAAATATGGTCTCACTATAATGAAATGGCTACTAAGGGGACTAACATCATCACACATGAATACAGTTGGGCTCATTGGATCCACAAGAGTCTCAGCTTTACAGTGATACCCAATTTATGTAATTTTAAGACTGTTTAGGGACCCCAGTATGCAGAAATATTCAAATACACCATTTTAGAATAGGAGAAAATAACACATTTATAATGAATGCTGAAAACTGCATTTGTTTTGCCACAAACTGCATGTGATTATCATAAAGTGGTCATGTCTGTAAAGGGGAGACTCGTGGGTACCCATAGAACCCATTTTCATTCACATATCTTGAGGTCAGAGGTCAAGGGACCCCTTTGAAAATGGCCATGACAGTTTATCCCAACAAACAACCTGAAAGAATTGTAGGAATGCAGTGTATTCTTTCAAGAGTGAGTGTTTTCTGTAACTTCATAAAACCCCAAGCTAGAGTGACGCTAAGAAGGATTTAGCTGGTCAGCTGTTATCTGATCTTTATATTGCCATGGATTTGAGTTAATGGAGGAATCTCTCATCCCTGTCACTTCTGTCTTTCTCTTTATCTTTCACCCACTCCCCATTAAGTTTTTTCCTCTTGTCACTCCTTTTCCATGCTCCTTACTCCTCTTTATCTCCCATCCTCTCTCTTCTCTCCAAATATGGACAAATAACGTCGTGGCTAAGACCTGCCCTTCCCTAGAAAAAGGCCTATAAACAGGGCTTTGTTTCTTGTTGCTAATGTTTAAATAGATAGGTTTTAAAAGAGGCCTAAAGGAGGAGAAGGTACAGGATAGTTGAATAAGTGTGCTCCACTTATAATGAAAGTTGTTAAAACAACTGGATTCCAAACAGATGATGCATCTGTATTCCAGTCAACGGTGGACAACATGCTTCACAGAAAAGATGAAATGATGATAATTAATTGATGAGATGACAGGTAATTCATCATTCACATGCCGTTGCAATACACACATCTCGTATCTACAGACAACACAGTGTTGCCTTACACCACCCACACAGGGTGTGAAGGTATTAACCTGTTCAAACCAGTGAAGGTGTGAGCCCCAGTAAATAGATAAAATTACAGATGCAACACAGCTCACAACTTAAACTGAATTCCTCCCTTTCTTCTTCTCACAGGCGAGCACTGCGAGGTGAACGCATCATCAGGCCGCTGTGAACCCGGCGTGTGCAAGAACAACGGCAAGTGTGTCAACCGACTGGCGGGTGGATTCATGTGCGAGTGTATGCCGGGGGAGTTCGAGAAGCCCTACTGCGAGATGACCACACGCAGCTTCCCCGGACAGTCCTTCATCACCTTCAGAGGCCTGCGGCAAAGGTTCCACTTCACCGTCTCCTTCACGTGAGTACTTTCCTTCCTTCCTTCCTTCCTTCCTTCCTTCCTTCCTTCCTTCCTTCCTTCCTTTGTTCCTTCTTTCCCTGTTGTTTTTTTTATTTACCAATGAAACACAAAGTGCCATCCATTCCTATGTTTGGATGAAATTCAGTTCAAGATAAAGCTTGCTAAACCTTGTCCCCATGAATCCTAAAACGGTTCCGTTAGTCTCGAAGTCAATGGGTTTTTTCAGTGAGTTTATGGTTAGAGGTCCGTGTCTTCAAAAAGGCGGCTGAATGAGACTGCTAAACATCATCACGGCGAACACAAGTCCGCCTTTAGCTCAGTGGTTGCAAGGCGAAGTCATGCGACCGTGGTGTACATGTTTGTTTATAGCCTAACGTTAGCTTTTTACTTCTGGCGATTGCATTTATGCTTCAAAAATGATAAAAGTGATGTTCATTTGTGAAGATTACCATAAACGTTTGTTTGCCACAGAGCTCATTTCTGCAATAATCCAAAACCCGATGGAATAATCTCCTCGGCTTTTTTATCGAGGGAACCAGAGCGATGATAACTTCCGGGTTGGCCTACAAAAAAACGTCATCCCTATAGCGCTCAATACAGTTCTCGCACGGCACATATTTACCATAACAGTGGCAGATTTACCACTGAGAATTCTTAGTAATTTTCTAAACAATAAGGTAAACAAAAGCAGGCTTTATCCTTGCTGGCAGATTTTATTGGCTAGTTAAATAAACACGCTAACTTCTAAATGACTCCAGGTTGTTTTAAAATGAGAATCTTGTAAAAGGGCTCTTGAATAGAACAAATATTTTGTTTTTAAGAGTACTGTTCATGTTCAAAATGTCTGTGACACATGTAGCAGTGTGTGTAGTAAACTGTAATTGGGGAGTGCGAGGAGCCACACAAATAAAAAAGTGTGTCAACCGAGGCGTGCCGAGACATGTACACACTTTTCCATTGTGTCCATGTTCCCTCCTCACACACACACGTAAAAAATAAAGAAGACACACTCCATCTGAATGTGTATTATTGTGAGGTGTGCTTGTAGGAAAATAACCCTCGCTCAGCTCACGACAGACAGTAAATATTATGCAGAGAAAAAACGTTTTATCGCATGTTTCGTTACCAGTAATCGGTAAGATGACTTTGATAATGCGAGTTCGTCGACACGGTGACGGTGAGAAAGGTTTTCAGTGCGGTGAAAACAGGAAAGGCCGTGTGATGAGTTTCCCTTATCAGTGTTTGGCTACCGCCTTCCTGACTTCCTGTCCCGTCGGCCTCGCTGGCATCTGCCGGCTGACTCCTCTGCCCTCACCTTACGCTCACACACAAACAGCTATGTGAACTTTGTACCCTCATCATCACGAGTAAAGGTATTTACCAGGTCTTTCTCCGTCTCTCACACACGTGGATACAGTCTAAGGCAGGGGAACTGTTTCCTCTCTGCAGGCCTACCGGCTTTTACACATCCTGCCTTTCCTTTCCAAGTGACTTTTTTCCTCAAGAGCTCCTTGGCCCCTTTCATCATAAAGCTATCTGCGAGTCCGTCAACCGCTCAGTCCCGGTCTGTTTGAGTTGGATAGGTGCTTAGAAATGTGACAGGAAACATGAGATAGAGCAGAGAAAAACAGTTGGAGTCCACTCAACTCTGGCAAATCTGAATACCCAGCGTTTTATTTTGTACATTTAGATTGGATACATTATTAATTTATAGCTTCTACATACTGTATCTCCATTTTAGGGTTGAAAAATAATCTAAAATCCCGTCCGTCTCTGCAGGTTTGCGACCAGAGAGAGGAACTCTCTGCTCCTCTACAACGGCAGATTCAATGAAAAGCACGACTTCATCGCTCTGGAGATCATCAACGAGCAGATTCAGCTCACCTTCTCTGGAGGTTAGCCTCCCGTAATGTTTCTCTGTGTGCTTGTGTGTGTGTGTGTGTGTGTGTGTGTGGTAACCACTCAGAGTGATTGTGGTTAATATCAGCTACACTGTAAGTAGATTAACTCAGGTGTAAGTGCACTTTATCTAAAGTGACTTTCACAAAGAGCCGACTAAATAACTCTTATCAACACACGCTTTCTTTTGTCAAGGGTGTGTATTTTTGTGTATGTGTGTGCATGCATGTATTCAGAATGTGAACATGTTCATGTGTGTGTGTGTGTGTCTCTGTGTGTGTGTAGGTGAGAGAGATGGGTGTGTTTCACTGTTTTGAAAGCAGCTGCTTCCTCCGAGTGGGAGCTGCCAGCCTGATTAATGATGGCTTAGACACTTAGTGGCCAAAAAACACCTACTCAGTACACACAAGCACACACGCACACACACATACACACTCTGAGAGGCTAAAGCCCACAATCAGCAGATCACTCAAAACTTTTTCCACAAACAATGCAAGTTTTTAAAGCATGCATGCACCTACAAATCTGCAAATACACATGCATAATCACACACATACAGTTTGTGTGCAATCAAACCAGACGTGGAAGAAGTAGTCACATATTTTGTATTATTAATCTAAATCTGCAAAGTTACTTAAGTTACCAGATAAGTAACCAGTGGTGGAAAAAATTAAATATTAGCTTCTGTATTGTAGTGAAGTAGAAGTATAAAGTACCTCAAAATCGTACTTAAGTACACTACTTGAGTAAATGTACTTAGATACTTTCCACCGCTGAATCACTCACATACACTCAATCATTACTCAAACTGGAAGCTGTTGGATTGCAGATCAAACGCCTGCTCTTTGGGCTGGTGACTGTTGTTTTCAGAGTCGGCCTACTTTCCCATGGTACCATACAGGGAGGAATCCAGTTCAATATGATTACGTTGGGTGAAGCCTGTTTAGGATCCGAGCCAAGTCCTTGTGCCCTGCTCAAAATCTGACTCATCACATTAAACACTCCAAATTATGACTCACGGTTAATGAGAAAGGGTGGGAAGAAAGCTGTTGATTTGCTTGCAGTATTTTTCAATCTTTATGTTGGACACATGGGCGAAGTAGGACGTACGATCACCTGCACATACTTAGCCCTCTTTCCAGCCATCACTTATTAACCCTCCCTCTCACACACATTAGTTGTCAGTGTTGCCGTGCTGTTTACTGATTTCCAGAGCGGTGGATTCCTGCCCAGGTTGCTCCTGCCCTTGACAAACAGAGTAAACCCTCAGTAAATCTGGTGCCTTTGTGCTGTACAATCTTCTCACTGAGAGCCATTGATACAAACTAACACTGGCTTTCCCACTTGATTTATGATCATGGTGTGTGTGTGTTAAGTAAGGCCATAGAGTTTGAATTTAAAGGTAACTTGTAGAATATGTTGAGCTGTGCTTAACCATTTAAATTGCATTATATTCATAATTAATTTTGCTGTTTCCCCTCTCTCTCCTCTCCATTTTCCTCTTTCTTAACTTTTTAATTTTCTCCCTATTCCCTCACTCAATTCCTCCTCTCTACCCGACATCCCTCCTTCCCTCGTCACTGTCACTGTTTTCCTCCCGTCTTCCCTCGTCGTCCAGGTGAGACAAAGACCACAGTGTCTCCCTACATCCCAGGCGGGGTCAGTGACGGCCAGTGGCACTCTGTCCAGCTCCATTACTACAACAAGGTAAGGAACTTAATCACCTAACTAACCGCTGCTCCTCCTCTTCCTCCTCCTCCTCCTCCTCCTCTTCCTCCTCTTCCTCTTCCTCCTCTTGTAAAAATGTCCTTTTCAGCACTTAAAACGTGAGATGGGGGGTAACCGAGAGTTTGTAATATAGAAAAATCAAGTTGAATATTGCATTTTTTCCTTTAAAAATGCGATCATAATTAGCCAGCGTTGAGAGTTGTATCGCGGGAGCATGAAATATGGCTTTCTTTGAGGCTTCTGAGGCAGTTGACCTTGACTGCTGATTCGGGAGATTATTTTAAGAGTTGCAGGTTTGACTTATGGTGTTAAGTCTGACACGGGCTCAACCCTCCGCTTTACCCTTCGACATTGAATTATAGTACGGCTCTTCTGAAAGAAGCGCATGCTTAGGCCTCAAGGGTCAAAAGTTCATCAACTGACAGCTTACCGGCAAGTATGTATGTCTTTCTGAGTCAATCCTATGGATGGTTTCATAATGGTACCATCTCAATTGAATCTTAATCACCGACAAAAGGATTTTTTTTTTAGTTTGTTTCATTCACAGTGTCGAAAGTCGTCTTTCAAGACGTTCCCACGACGGTCCTCTTGCTTCTTTACGAAGTCCAATCTCAAGACAAGAGACAGCGATCGTTTCACAACCTAGCTCATGTATCCACTTCAGTTGTAATATTATATTAGACGGGCTTATATTGCAGTCAATTGCTGGTGTTTATTTACGACAAGACTTCCAGAGCCTGCGGGCGTTGTTATTATAGTATTCAACCAGACAGGAAATAAGATAACACACTATAGTTTGTGTCTGGTTATTAAAGCTGCAGTTGGTAACTTTGAGCAAATATGATAAAAAGTTATTATTCGCCACAGTATAACTGACTCAAACTGTCAAACTAGGCAGCGCTGATTATATTCTGTTACTGTAATGCCTATTTCTCTCCTCAGATGTTTTCAGAAACATCTCGTAGTTTAGCTGTAAAATGAGAAAGTTTGCTCTGGTCACTGGGCGGTGCTTGGTTTTGCCTCGACCAAGGCCTATAGAAAGGAGGCTGGGTCACGTGCACATTAAAATGGGCAGTAAAATCTGGTCTGCACTTGCCGAAATTGAGCCAATCGCAACGCACGACCACAGCTTTAGTTACACTGCGCATGTGTTATACCCCATACCCCAAGACCCATGTCCGCCCGTGACCCAGCCTCCTTTCCATAGGCCTTGGTCTCTACTGTTTTCAACATGGCCTCTGGGTCACAAACTGTATTTTACAGCTAAACAGTACACTAAAAATATGTTTCTGAAAACATTTGAGGTGAGAAATAGGCAGAATTTTGATTCATATTTGATCAGCGCTGCCTAGTTTGACCGTTTGGTCGGAGTTCATGAGCTTCGCGAGCAGCGATCGACAGCTGCTTTAGAGACCGCTCGGCTCTGATTGGCTGTTTTTGTTCAGGTGCAGGTGAAATTTTGCAAATGTCATTAAGAACACGTGGAGGACACAGAGGAACATGACTTTTTCACAGATTAATCTGTCTCATGCACTGCTGTCAGAATACAGTGACCGTTTTATAAAAATAACGTCATCATATTTGCTCAAGGCTTTAAGTGTATAATTCATCTGAGCTTAATAACACAGGTTTGTCAGCTGCATTTGTCATTTTCTCTCAGATGAACTTGTCAGTGGTGTACCGTAATAGGAAAGGCAATGTGTTATGTATGAAAGCTGAGTGAGTTGAAGTATTGCATCTCTAATATGACAATTATCTTCATTCTCACTTCCCTCAAGATCAATTTGACCCGTTTAAATTTGAAGCAGCGATTAATTTCCCCCTTCCCTTAGCGAATCAATTCACGCCTTTGTGGACATGTGACACATCATGCGCTGACCTTATTTCATAACCTTTCAAAGCTAATATGCTAACTGCCGTGCATGTGCTATGCTATGTTCTGACAAAAGACATCGATCCCTCTTTTCATTCACTTCCCCCCCTCCATCTCTTTCTGGCTCTTCCTTCATGTATCCGTCGCTGAAAGCCGCAGCCTCGCCGGTCTGACCCGAGACTTCTTCCAGCATCGTATTTCAGCAGCACCTGTGTTTTGCAGCCTGCTTCTTGGCCTTGACGCTAGCTTACTGTACAATGCACACCTTCTCACATTTCACAGGTTGTTCGCCTCTTTCTTGTGACCAGCTATAGAGCCCGTAGCGTACTCGGTAACCTTGACAGGGCCGTTTTTCATCAAAGGTGATGAATCTGGCTGCCGTACCGTACCGTGTCAGCCGCGGGGTCACATGTGTATCTATTGTTTGAGGTGTATTTAGGCTGTTCGTCTGCCTGTTCAGCAGCGCTGCCTTTATGACGCTAGAGACAATAGCTTAAAGCTTGTAGTGCTTTGTTAACGTTGCTGCGAGGCTCATAACTACCACAGGTATTATTTGCAGAGCACAGTCCGTTGGCACTGAAGACGCCTTTTGTTTTGTTTGTCTATTGGGTTGTCGAGTATTTGGAGGGATGTCTCCATGGAAACGAAGGATTAATTTCCACGTCCGAACAGATTTCCTGCTCTGTGCAGTTTACTTTCCTGAGTTATTTAGCTTCACTGATCCTACAGGCTTTGCTTCTGTGACATGCAGGTACAAGTAGTACGCACACATGTATGACACCAGTGTTATGAGAGTGTATCCTTGTGTTATTACTTTGCATGTAAAGCAAGGGGATGTGTGCGTTCCACCAATGTCAGTCTTAATACAGACCAGTGATTTGCAAAGCCGGTGACACATTCCCTTAAGTTAGCCCCGAGGGCGACCGTAGCGCTGACACAGGGTCAGCTTTTTCTTCACGCGTTGAATGATCAGAAGTCGGATTGACTGATGGTAATTTAATCCCACATCAGTCGCTGGAAGGTTTAGTGGAAATGTATATGGCAGAAAGCAGTAATGTTCTCACAATAGATCAGATGTGTTGACATGTGAACGTAATGGATGTGAATGAAGTCAAAGACATTTTTTGTGTCGGTAAAATTGCTCGCATAGCTCAGACGGAGACTAGAAGGAAGATCAGAGCCCTGTTCTGAAATGGTGATGTAATCCAGATACATGTCGTGCAAACACACACATACATAATGTTGCATCTGTGTCCATGTGGTATCTTTCTGGGAGCTTTTCAGGGGCTTTAGCCATCATAAATGGAGTCAAGATGGTGATTGATATATTGTTTAGAGATCAGTAGCCAGTTGCAGCAGTTGAGTTCAAAAGTAGCCCCTTTTATAATATAATACAAATTCTTACGTAGGTATACTTAATATAATATTTACACTAGGGCTGGGCAATATGGCCATAATCTTCTATTACGATATAGCTCATTTCATATCTCAATAACAATATATATCACAATATAGCATGTTTTCTGATAATTCAATACATAAATATCACTGAGTATTTTCTAGTTTTAAGAAAATTAATGCAAAATGAACAGTTTTAAATGAAATTATAGAGGAAAAATAAATAAATATATGCCTAACCTATATCGCGATAGAAACGACATAGAAAAACATTAAAAAGCCTACTTGTAATGTAGGCTAAGTGTTTACTAATTGGAGATTCACGCATCTCTAAATTAAAACAAGTTGCACAACACAAACTAGTTCTTACATAAAGATTTGTTGTTGCGCTCAGTAAATATTTGTCAGGTGTAACTAACGTTAACTTGCTAAAATACGGCCAGTTTAGCCTGAGTAAACGAGGTGTTATGGAATATGGTTGACACATCTGACCTGACACTTTACGTAAACTAGTAAGATTTTAAACTGCATTTGACAAAAAATAACACAACAGCCTATAAATTACAAAACAGTGTCCGTTAGGTTAGCGTAATTTGAAATTTACTAACTCTGAAATGTATATTTCTCCATGTATGCTTATCAAAATTAAACAAAGTAATAATACATTTTATTAGCCCCTTAAAACTGTTGTTTTTGGCAGTTATGTTCCAACTTGTGATGCTTGTGACTTTCTATTCATGGTAGTTTTTGATTGAACAGCGCTACAGATGATTACAAGTCAAACAATTTAGACATTATTTAGGTCGTTTTTACAACCTAAGACAATTTTTTATAACCTGAATCACTAGTTTCAAACTCACTAGTAGTTACTAAGACTATACCCTACATTCACAAATAGCTGGTGCAACCCAATCCAGGGTTGTTCGTCCCACTTGAGCCCCCAGTTGTTTTTCAACGGTCCCAACGGCACACTCACACAATACTCACACGCACAGACGGTGATTTATTGGGTCAGATGATGAGACGGTTAAACTTGTGCGTGTTTGTATGGGTGCCCCCTTTTAAATCCGCTGCTGCTGCTCTCTTTAGAAGAACCAGGGTGCCTCTGCTAAAAAACAGAGGTCAAAGGTCAGGGGGAGGGTTGGCATGACAACAGACGTGGACTTGCCATTGTCGTAGGGATCTAGGTCGGTTGGAAAGCTGTCTGTGCGTGTGTTTTGCATCTGCGGGGGGCAGACAAATAGAGAGCTACTCTGAGTGTGTGTGTTGTTGAACGTGTGCATATGTCCGTACTGCTATTAAGAGATTTACACAATAGAAGTGGAAGGAGAAAGACATTTTTGAAATTCCACGGTGGCGAAGTCTCAAGGACAGTCGACTGTGTCAGCAAGGCAGACCTAAACAGGAAACAGATAAAGTGCGCGTAAATGGGTATTCTTGGAGCAGCAGGAGGTTTTGTCTTGGGTTTTGATGTCTCTTGTTGCAGGAAATGATGTTATTTAGCTGGACACTGAGGCAGGATGTCAGTTCTATCATGTGTACATCTGCCAAGCCACCTGCATGGATTACATCAGCATGAAATATATGCCGAATAGACAAGCAGTGCTTGATTTATTTTATTTTGTTTTATTTTGACCACAATCACAACCATAATCTCACCATGATAGTTCCATTTCAAAAAAATATTATTGTATAATAGAGGTTTTGCATGGAAAGAAACATTAGAAATGAACATTGACCTTTAAATTAATACAAATAAATAAATAAATGAATGAATGAATGAATGAATGAATGAATGAATAAATAAATAAATAAATAAATAAATAAATAAATAAATAAATAAATAAATAAATAAATAAAAATAAATAAAAGGGAAAATTAAATAGAAAAGTAGATAAATATGGGAATAAATGCAAAGGAAAAATAAATAAAGAAGCAAATTAAAACAGAAACAGACATTTTTGTCACATTTTATCAATTAAAGAATGCATATATTTATTTTTAATATTATTTTTGGAACATTTAGGCATATTAATTTATCTAATTTATTCATTTATTTTTGATTTTGGCAGGTTGTGTCCTCCATAATTATGTGAAAGCTCTGTAAAAAGCTGAAGGAAACTTGAGTTACACTTGTAACTGTAACTGTAAACCAGACTTAAACACAGTTATTATATAGTGGCTGTTGCCACACGTCAAACTCTTTCAATTTGTGGTGATTTGACGATCTCCGTGAGTACTAATTCATAATGCAAACCCTTTTAATTTGGTGTTTGGTGACAGAAAATGTGACTTTGTGACCGCGTCCCGTATGATCTGTTTCCAACAAGCCTGAAGTTCCAGGAAGAATTTGCTAAGTTATTATTGGTTAGTATGATTTCACATGGGAAGCATGAAAGCAAGAAGGAACTCGCAGGAATATCAATCATCATACTTGCGTATCATGTTTCGCCAGCTATCTTTAAACAAGAATAAAGTATGAAAATATGCTTGTGAGTGAAACACCAATTAACTGTGAACCACAGCTATGAATAAACTATAATTAAGCTCCATGTGATCCGTCCATGTGGTGCCAGATTCAGCGAAGCGTAGCATGACTGCAGACATGACATGCCTGTGTGTGTTTGCAGTTTACAATGCTGCACACGGGCGTGATGTTGGATAGGTTAATAGTGTTACACTGTCTAATATGGGCTATGATATTTACAGCGAGGGTGTGTAGACGGCATTCCCAGACAGGCTTAGCTGGCTCTTATCACCAGCGAGCACCGAAAGTTCACTCTTTCTGCTTCTGCCGGTCCTCCCTGGCTCTCACTCCGGTGCTGTTTACATGGCAGGACTTTAATCATCAGAAAATAAGTGCAAATTACTTCACGGCATAGCTTGAAGTACTTTTTGAATATGCTGCGTGTCTATTTCTGCGTTCCACCGCTGCTGGGCTGCAACTCAACCACACACGGGCGTATGTATGTGTGAAAGCTGTTGGGTTAACTCAAACATGGACGGGTCTTGCTGCAACTTTATCAATACTTTTGCACCCGTGAAAAGATTTACAACACTTTTAGTCTGCAAGAGTGATTTTAAAGATAGAGGGATATCATATATTAAAGGTACAGTGTGTAGGATTTGGCGGCATTTAGTGATGTGGTTGCAGATTGCAACCAACCGACTGCCCTTCCGCTCACTCCTCCCTTTCCAAGACTGTGGTAACGTGAGCCGCTGAGTGCAAAACCGCGGTAACGTTGTTCGCCTCGCTCAGAGGTCGTCCTTAGGGTCAGCTGTGGTAACAAACACACAGGGAATTATCACCCAATTCTACAGTTCTCCTCAGCTCTACAGAGTGTTTTAGCATCTTTCAGCTCATTGTTTTGGTTTTACATCCCACAACTTTACTGTTTTAGATCACTGATGTCATCAGTATCATTTTTAGAAAAAAAAAAGCTCTGATAAATCCACTGTAGCAGACAGATAAAGTTAGCGACTAGCTGCCGAACATAGTGGAGCATTTAGCAGCTACAGTAAAGAGCCAGATATTGTCTTCAGGAGTGGGTGGATATCAAAAATGGAGCTAAAAGGAGAGAGAATATTGGACTCATCCATCAACATCCATCAGCTGGACATAAACACAACTCCGAATGAATGCTAATGTTGTTCCGTGTCAATATTTTGTGTTTATAGCTTGTTTCCACTTCCCCCAAGTGTCCAAAAAAAAGGTTTTCTTTTACCTAGATTACTTTTACAATAGGGCATTCTTTATGAAAATGGTCACATTAACTGCGTCTAATACATCAATACATCATGGGTGGAACAGTGGTTGGTAAAAGGAGATGATATTTGCCATTTGTCGTCGATTGAGCTGCAGGTAACAGGTAACGACCTGCCTAAGTGGACCAGTGAGATGGAGTCAAAACCAAGATTATCCAAGACATTGTCACTCATCTAGATAGATATCATTCAGCTTTTCTCACTGGTCGCTATCAGGGGAATTGCTCCGCACTACTTATCTCAATCTGTGCTATAAAGTGAAAAGCTGCTGCCCTCTTCTCTGTATTCTTCCTCTGCCTCTTCTTTGTTGATGTTTCAGGGCTTATTGGGTTTCCAGGACAAGCTGATATGCAGTCAAACACACACACACACACTGTGGATAACTGCTCTTGAAATAAATACACTGTCTGTAAGTGGCTTTGGGGTTGCCATCCACATCCTTGTGTTGCAGTTTTATTGCCAATAGTCGAGGCCACATGAGGCTTCCCTGGGTGGCCGTAAAGACTAAAAGAGGGACAGACGCATGCCTTATTAGGTTTGTGACTGTGTCATGGCGACACACACACACAGTTCATCAGCTGTGCATAGGGATGTGTGTGTCATGATGCGACATTGTATGTTTTTACAGACACAGGTTTGTATATTTTCTCTGCTAAGTGCTTTTTAGAAGTTATTTTTTGAGGTGAAGCTCCAGACTCCACATTCCCCGGCAGGGAGTGTTTTTAGAGGAAGGGGGCCGTGTTATTCTTTGTTCTTCTTGACGCAGGTTTCCCCAGACCTCAAACAGTTAAGTTTATCATCACATATAAACATTTAAAATACCAGGAACTATTCTTTTACTCACTATAATGCAGTATCTGTGACTATGTAAACATAGTGTTTTGTATCAGTGTGATGTAACTACCTTTTATTGACATGTGGAAGCTGTTTTTGGGGCTTTCACATGCTTGTTCCCTGTGTTTTTCCTGCTGTAAATTTCACCTGAGACATCTTTGTCCGACGGCGGCAGCGCATGAGTTGTGGCCCTATTGTGTGAGGTGGTGGGAGAGGTCTGTTTGAAGTGGGCAGGAAAGGAATTATGTTTTACTTTGGATGTCGTTACTGTTGGCAAATTGTTGTGGTAGCAAATCCAACCACAGACACTTGAGCATGTATGCCTCTTGACTGCCTCCAAACATCCATATACATGACAGCATAAATATAGTAGTGACGTGGCTTGGTTGTGGTCTGCAGGTCTAACGAGGTGTCTCTCTCTCACGGTGTCTCTCTATCAGGACGGGGGGAGTCTGGTGGACTCCAGTGGGGCTCTGCGGTTCCCGCTCTTTACCGCCTGGCTGGAGCTCAATCAGAAGGAGGTAACCTCTGACCTCTAGCCTAGTCCCCACTGGTGCTCTTTTCTCCCCCCTCCCCACGGGGTCTCATGTAGTCCCTGCTCTGCTTCTAGTACAGTCTATACTGGATTAACTCTACTGTACATTCTTACCTCAGACATCCTCAGATATACAGAGGTAACATGGCCCTGTAACACCAGGGTGTTGGTTCTTAATTTAGTCTGGTCTGGACTATAGATGAGTAGATGTTGGTGTGGTTTTCTGGTTTAGTTTGGCCGTAGATGATGCGTGAACTTGGTAGTTGGCAGTTCCAATCTGACTTTTTCTTGTCTCTCCTGTTTTTGAGTTCTTGGTGAAACTAAAACAGGAAAAACATTCGTCAAAACATCGCTCTATAGCACTACTAGTGGTCAAAAACTCCACTTTGTGCCTTTAATAAATGCACAAAACAATATTTTTCGGTTTCAGCGTTGGTGTTGCATGTTCAGGTCACTCTCACACCGAAGTTCTTTTAAATGAAAGGTCAGGTCTTGTAGGGTCTCCCTGCCTTTCTCTGTTTCTCCATCTGCTGGAGAAGCTCCTCATAGCTAAAAATAGACCAGCGGTGCATTCGGAGAAATGACACAGTAACAGCCCTCTTGCTCACCTGTCAGTTCTCATTGACTTCCTCCTTTTGAGGTTTGTGCAGGTGAGCCAAACATGTCTGAGCCTTGACAGGAAGACAGACAGGTAGGTAGACACCCAGCGAGCGGTGATTGTGGTTTGCTTGGCAGCCGCACGGCGTTCTGAAGCATCGATTCTGTCAGGGAGGATTAGCGACGTTCAGAAGTCGTCTGAGATTCTCTTGTAAACAGCGCAGATAACAAGTGTCTCACACGCTTCCGTTTAGTCTGTCATGTAAAGTTTAAGCAAGGGATTTCATTTTATATTAATCCTTAATCTTCTTGTGTTACACTAAGATCCCTAATGTGCCTTAGCGTTTAGTAATAATTGGATAATTAACTGAATAATAGTGAGATATCGTGTTGAATAGAGCAAATGGTTACACCCAGTTCCAGGCTTCTGCACTTTTGGCTGTTGTAGTCACTTTCTTCTACAATGTATTTGGGTGTGTTTATGTGTGTGTGGGAGTGCAACGGCACACCTGGCAGGGTTTCAAATTTTCGGATAAAGTAAATAGTATAAATATGTAATATATAATATAAACAGTTATATTATATATATATATATATATATATTAGTATATAATTATTAATTTCGCATCAAGCAATGAAGGCACTAATTAAAGCAATTTAAGGCATGAAATGTGCCTTCACCACAAAGTGTGTCCGTAATGTGTGTGTAGTGAATCACCATCATAATTTAGGCTTCATGATTGAATTACAGATCAGTTAAGAATAACATATTTCTCATATCTTAAATTGTGACCATTTTTAAGATATGAAAAATGCAACAAAATATCATTTTTGGGGGTTCTGGCAGTGGTCAAAGTGGAAGATAATAAGGACATTGATAAATAAAAATGTATTGCAGTTATTTGTGTGTTCCCGGTTCTCTGAGTAGCAGGAGTGAGATGTCTTACTATGGGATACGCCCCGTTGTATATTTACTTGAGCACTTATTTTGTAATGCCAGCCCTGTGCTGGGACCCTCCGACAGTGTTCTTTTTGCCATTCAGTTATGTTTTCTAGCTTCAGAAACCAAGCTGTACGGTAGGTCTGTAGCTCAAGGATAACTGGCTAAACTGTCCTCAAACTGCCGGGTGCTAGTAGCCTGGGATGCTGGTCCAGTTAAGCGCACATCATGGATGGTTTTTGACCAGTGGCCTCTCTAGCCTTGCAAGCACACTTTGGTTCAGCTACACCTAGCAAGCTAACAGCAACAGGTGTCCAGTCTAAGGACAGTTTAGATAGTTAACCTTGAGATACGCATTGTAATGAATCCACTATAGCAGGGGTCTTCAACGTTTTTCAGGCCAAGGACCCCCAAACTGATGGAGAGATGGAGCAGGGACACCCTATTATAAATAATGGTTCATATTCATGTTTTATTTTAAACATGTGCAAGGTACAGTGAGGAGATAAATTGTAATAAATAATAATAATAAAAAAAATTTAAAAAAAAACAATAAGAAAATTTCGCGACCCCCATGCAGTACCTCCGCGGACCCCCTATGGGTCGCGGACCCCCTGTTGAAGACCTCTGCACTATAGGATTGGCCAAGTGTCCATGTGCCGCATGAGGCACCAATAACCTGATTTGTTCAGGTTGTATGCCGTGACCAATTTTGGCTGTCGCCATCCTGGTTTTGGCCGTTTCCATCTTGGTTTCTTGCAACCAGAAGTGACACGAGAGGGCGGAGCTAAGTACAACTGAACGCTAGACCATAAACTCATGTTTACAATGTTTACTGAGGTAATAAATCAAGTCAGAAGTAGGCTCATTTTCTCATTAACTTCTATACAATCAGACTTCTTTTTGCAACCAGAGGAGTCGCCCCCTGCTGGCTGTTAGAAAGAATGCAAATTTAAGGCACTTCAGCATTGGCTTCATAATTGGCGTGGCTATAGCTCTGCTTCTGAAGCGAGGAGAGGTGATTGAAGCCATATATATAAAGACGCGTGGTCTCGACGCAGATGTGTTACGACTCGATCGTAAAACGCCCACATCGCCTGAACCTTTATATGCTGACATTCATGTACAGGTTTTGTCAGGATGAGCGAGTTACCAGTCAGTAGGAACAAGCAGATGTGTACAATATTGTGTCATTGAGGAATGAAGATAAATCTGATAAATCTGTCACTACAGACCGCCTTCACACATGACTGCATAACCCCCTTCATCTCTCTCTCTCTCTCTATTTCTCTTCACCTTGTCTCAATTTGACACTCCTTGCTTGTTCTCTTGTGATGAGAGGGAGTGTGTGTGCGTGTGGCACTGAAAAGAGGAAATTTCACACACCTCACCTAGCATGACCTAAACCTCTTATTAAGAGACAGACAGTGGAATCTGCCGGGAAGAGAAAAGAGAGATAAAAATGCTGAGGAAGTGTAGAAATGAAGCTGAGAGACAGAAGACGTCCATATAGTTTATAACCACTCTATACTCTTGGCTCGCACTAATGCATCTTCCTCCTCCTCCTATTCTTCTTGCGTCTCTCTGTCTCCTCAGCTTATCTCTTTCCACTAAAGTAAATCTCTTATCTCTTATATGATCCCTATCAAGTTCGGTTTTATTGTGCCAATGCTTTTACTGCTAAACATTAGCATCACTCCTAGTAATCCTTAATTGCTTTATGTCGTGCTCTCTGCGAGGCTGTTTAGATAACGGTTAGATGGTCATCGTGCAGCAGCTGCAGAGGTCAGATTTAGATACATGTTGTATATTTTGAATTTGTAGCATTTCTATTTCCTCCGCACGGCTCTCAACATGGCAACAGCTAATAGTGCTAGAAGAGCTAAAAGTGGAGAACCTTCACAAACGTGCAACAAAACAGATTTCTCCTGAAGTCATCAAGACTAAACTTATCCAAGATACCTGATCTAAAAAGACGGAAGAGAAAAAAAAAGCAAGATTAGTCATGCAAAAGGGACAAAACCTGCCTGTAAAATATAGTTGGAAAACATTCAATCAGAAGGTAATCCCATTGATGTCAGCGCACAGGCTGGTAGCCGCGTTTGTCGAGATGTAAAAGGAATTCTCTCAAGGCGCTCCGAACAGGATACAGTTACCTTCGCCTCAGTTTCTGTGTCATCTGCACATTTTGTTTTGCTGCTTGAAAGCTACAAGCCAACATTGGCCGCTGCCCATCTGTTACACTGATAGATAGACGATGAAGACCGGTAACATATAGGCTTGAACGTCGTAGCCTAGTAGTGTAAAGCCTCTGGGAACTCTGTGTGTGTGTGTGTGTGTTTGAATAATTCACACTTCTAGGTTTACATAGCCAGAGGGCAGGTGAGGTAATGTGGACATGACAGAGTCTGTTGCAGCCGGAGGGAAGGTGGGACACACTAGCCTGTGCATGACGGGGCCAAACATCAACTTCACACACTAATAGAGAAACTGATGTTGGTTCAATGCCCGTCTTTATTTTGGCTCCGGTTTATGGATGATAAAAACATGTTTGGTCTGGAGAAACACAGCATGCACACACACACCATAAAGCATCAGGAGATTGCAAATATCCATCAAGAGCATATCTCATCAGAGCGTTGGAGAAACAATGGCATTTCCTCAGGCGAGCCCAAATAAAATAAAAGGCCGCCCGCTCTTTTTCCTTTATTATCAGAATGAACCGCGTGGCCGTCTGTTGCTACTTCCTGCCTCACACACACATAAACAATCTTCCCTCTTGCTCACTCAACACACACGCTTAAACATATTTTACAGACATCCTGCGTAGTCCCCAAACACACAAGTTTTCCCTCTATCCCACCCTCTACGCACACACACATATTTCCCGGTCATTAGCTGCTCGTTTTGACAGCGTTTCAGGTGTTTTTCTGACTAAGCTGTCGAACTGTGTTTTGTATGTAACTCAATCTGTGCAGCAAGGCTCTTTATCCCCACCGCGGGGCTGGTTGAGTTATCGTGTCGGCTTTGACAGACAGCCCGATGGCGATAGAGGTGTTAGTGTGTGTGTGTTGGTGGGAGGGGAGATTGTGTGTGTTTTGATTCCATGTGGCAGTATTTGGCACGTTTTTTGTGAGTGTGTGTGCGCCCCTCGGTCCGCTCGCGTCCTCTGCCCTCCTCGTCTTTGTGGCTAGCTGTGGGGATCAAGTGCGTTACCATGGCAGCGGCAAGCCTATCGCCCCTGGAGACGACACCTTTAGAGAGAGGGAATCTTCAACAGCACAGAGTCGGGCGGAGGGTAAATGGGAGACTCTCATGGGGCCTCTCAAAGTGAGGGCCAAGTGCACTTTTAAGAGCAGGAGGTCAGAGCGAAGCCTGAAACTATATACAGTTGTACCGGCCCCAGTTACACAGCTATAGGACACGGCGAGAGTCTTTTATAAGGGAATTTATGGAGTTTTAAAGCAAAGATCATGGTTCAAGATTTAGTTTAAATAAGCTGAGCATATAGAAAAGCATTTGTGTGGAATTATAATTTACAGAATCCAATATTATTCTATTTTTCTTTGCCTACTCCATCGGCATAATATCACCTACTGTTTCTGTGTTCATCTAACCAGAGCTTTCTGAATCGACTTATAGTTCAGGGGGCTCACAGGAAATTGAATGATGTAAAATCTGTGTAGTGGCCCCTTTAAGAGAGGCTTAGTAAATGTTAGGTGGTTTTGTCTAACATTGTTTACATTATCACGCTTCAGAAAGTTTGGATTTGATATTGTTTAAAGCAAAATTGCATCCAAAAGTGTGACTGACAGCATGCATTGGTGTGGTTCATTCATGCAGTAAAAGTTATGCAGCGTGGGAAGTTTATATGAGCCCTGGAGCAGTTATGTACTAACAGCTGCGTTAATGCTCCTTTATCCCCTACAGATACCATAAATACATGCAGCACTTACACAGTGTGTTCATACATGTCAGTCTATGAGTTAGCAGCACATGGAACAGCTGCACCCCCACACCCACACACCCCGAGACGTTTGGGTTGCGGGTCCATTATGTACGATATCTCTTTCTCTCTCTCGGTGTTTTGCTTCCTGTCTTTATCTCATCCCTTCCTCGCTCAACTGGACTCCAAAGAGATGATAAGATTGTAATCAGCATAACTGGAGATTCCTCTATTAGAAGAGTCACTGACTCTTTAGATTTTCTCTATCGAACAAATTACCTTTTGTTGCCCTTGAAAACCTTTTATACAGTTATCGCACTTTCCCCTCTCGTTTTCTTTTCCCCACCGGTTTGAAAAGTAATTTGAGTCATTGTTTGACCCACATTTGTCAGATTTTTTAAAGGAATAGTTCAATATTTTGAAGAATATCTGAAGTTTTCATACACAAACATGAGATTAATATCCATCTTATCATCTCACTCTTGTAGTTCCCAAAATGTTGCACTGTTCCTTTAAATTTCTACTTCATTATAGTGCTAGATGTTTTCTTGAAAGTAGTTTATGGGAGGAATGATGCATCTCTTCTTCACTTTTGCAACTTAATTTCATCAAATCAAGCCACAAGCGAGATTTAATAACAAAATATAGACAGGAAAGATTTGTGAAAATTAGGAAATGAAGCAAAAAATCATGAGTTTCTCCCTTTTATTTTTCCTATTTTTTAGAGGAATTTGTCCGTCTTGCTCACTATAATATAACACACTTACATAGCATATTGTCCAATCGCTTCTGTGCTCTTCTTGCTGTGAATTTTGCACATAGAAGAGGACGATGGCTGTTTTTTTCCCCTACCCGTCTCTTCTTTTCTTCACCGTCGTTGAGCATCTTTGAACACTTTGGTTATTTGTGTTGGGGGTCTTCATTGTTCTCCGGCTGCTGGCTGTGTGGTGCCAACATTTCTTTACAGCTTCAGGCTGCAGGCTTTGCTGCTTTCGGGAACAAAACCAGATCTTTTTTTTTCTTTCTTTCACACACTGGAGTAAGTCGCTTGATCACAGGCTGCCCACTGGGGACATTCATGTGTATATTACAGCAGGATGATGGATTAAAGCTACTAAAGTATCAGGGACATTTCATAAACATTTGGCCACAAGTATGAATTATTTTCTCACACTGCCATGGTATACTCCCTCACAGTTATGACGCAGATTTCCTGACGTGCAGCACCCAGCGTGCACGTAGAATCCAAGTTACTTAACGATAAATCATGACAGTAGATTTTCAACAAGGGCCCGTCCTACTTTTCTAAAGCTGCTTCAGCCAACTGTTGGAGACGAGCAAGTTTATTTGTTCTCACGTTGGTCAGCTGCAACACCGGATATCTTTAGTCACCATGGCGATGTTAGGAGGTAAGGGTGGGAGGGTTAACACAGGTAGGCAGCTGTAGATAGAGTTCAGAGGGGCGGCTGGCCCGTTGCCAGTGATAAGGGTGTGGTTTCCTACTATATACATGCCCCACATACAGTACGAGGTGATTATAGGTTACTGACACACACACAAACAGTCTGTGAGAGGTTAGTGGGGACAAAACAGTATGAACTCTGACTCAGGATACTTTAATCTAATTTTTAAGTTTAATTTTAAATACAGTTAGTGGATCAACAGTAAATTAATCCTCAATTATTTTCATAATTGATTAATCATTTAATCAACACATTCTCTATTTTCAGCTTCTCAAATGTGAGGATATGCTGATTTTTCTTGGTCTTATATTCTAGTGAATTGAATATCTTTGGGTTTTGGACTGTTGCTCGGACAAAATAAAGACATTTGGTGACGTCCCCTAGGACTAGGGATAATTGTGATGAGTATTTTTCTCTGTTTTATGATGTTTTATAGACTCAACAGTTAATTGATTAATAATAATAAAAGTAAATAAATAAAATAAATAAATAATAAATAAATAAATTCAATTGCTGAGGAAAATAATGAATAAAAATAAAATAAAATAAAATAATTAGAATAAAATAATAAAAATAATAATTTATTAATTTAATTTTGCGTGTTGTAACAAAATCTAATAAATTACATAAAATGACAACAAAATAATAAATATGCGTGTTGATGTTTGCATCTTGGATTATGGTTGCAACTAACAATTATTTTCATTATTGATTAATGCTGATTATTTTCTAGATTAATCTATAAAATGTCAGAAAAGAGTGAAAAATGTCCATCCCAGTTCCTCAAAGTCCAGGGTGATATCTTTTAATGTCTTGATTTGTAATCCAAAACCCCAAAACATATTCAGTTTTATATGATATAAAGCCAAGAAAAGCTGGAAATCTCCACATCTGAGAGGCTGAAAACAGCATTTTCTGCCATTTTTGCATGAAAATTACCTTAACGATTATCAAAACAGTTAGTGATTATTTTTCTGTCGATAGATTAATTGATTAGTACTGTCTTGGTTTGCATCTAAGTTAACGTATATTAATTGAAAGCATCCTACAACACAGGCGTTATGTTCTAAGTTTAAAGGAGACATGATAGGGTTCACCCATGATGCCTTGCTCCTCGACCACGCCTGACATAACTACGCTATCTATTGTCACACTTCCACAGGAAAGGGATCAAATGCTCCCACAGCTTGCTCACTCTGTTTTTCTGTTCTCATCAGTGTGTGAGAGATTTTTAAGACCGTCTGTGAGTGAGTAAAAAATAGAAGACGAGGAAACGAAGTGAGATTAGAAGTGACAAAGAAAGTAGTGGCGTCAGAGGTGTTCAGTTAGCCCTCCTCTCGTCTCTGTGGAAAGTGTGAAAGTGTTTTTGGGGTGAATCAGTGGAAACAGGGCATGTTGAAGGGCGTGGCAGCGATAAACTCCCTGTGGGTTGGAAAATATGCCCGGACCGGAGCCCACCTGAGCCAAAATAGAAGACACTGCCCCCCTCTGTTGCTCTTTTTTTTACCCGTCCGCCAGTTGCTCTTTTGTCTTTCTCTTTCAGGCTCTTATTTCTGGTCAGTCCACTTCCCTATTTTTGTCCGTTGCTCTTTCTTTTCTATTTTTCGCTTTCTTTTTTTTTCCCTCTTCCTTTGTTTGCGGAGTCTCTGCCCCACCAGTATCTCATTACTCTAATCCTATTTATGAAGCAGAAAAACACATAATGCACACACATCGTCTTTCCATGCACGCCTTTCTTTTTCTTTCTACATCTCATCCGTTTCTTTTGTCCAACATTTCTATGAAATTTCTATGAAAGATGAAAATTAAACAAAATGAGCTGTTGTAAACAATTTATTCAAGAACTCAAAAACTTTAAAAAGGGATTTTTTGTCTTTAATTTTGTCATATTAAGCTGTATACTGTAAATGCACCACTGTAGTGGTTTGAAAGTCTCTCTTGCTATCGCTCAAACTGTCAAACTGTCAAAACTCTAAACAGTCTTATGTAAACGCTGCCCTGTGATCAGATCTGTGATCTGTAGTTTTATTGTTGTGTGTTGTTGTAGTCATGAGATTTACCTCTCTCCCAGGAGAGATAGCAGAGAGAGGTAACTAATCATTTTTTATCTATTGTAAGCCAATCACAGCAAGAAAATTAAATATAAAAATTTGTTTTACGCTAAATATTTTGGAAAGAAAATTTGCCATGTCAACTTTATTGATCTAAAGCAGGGGTCAGCAAGCTTTACTATCAAAAGAGCAATTTTAGGAAAAAAAAAATCTGTCTGGAGCTGCAAAACATTTGATCATTGTGATGAAGGAAACACAGTTTATAGTCTAAGTATATAGAATATAAGTCTAATGCAGTGAGGGACAAAGTGCAAATGTACTACGGAGTATTAGGGCCACATTGAGGGAAAAAACCTCTGAGATTTCCAGAATAAAGTCATAATATTACAAGAAAAAGTCGTAATATTACGGGAATAAAGTCATAACTTTACGAGAAAAAAAGTTGTAATATTATGAGAATAAAATCATAAATTTAAGAGAGAAAAGTCATAATATTACGAGGATAAAGTCGTAACATTACGAGAATAAAGTCATAACTTTACGAGAATAAAGTCTTAATATTATGAGAATAAAGTCATCTTTAAGGAGAAAAAAAGAAAATAACATGTAAAACTACTACTTTATAATATTATGACTTTATTCTCGTAATATTATGACTTTATTCTTGAAATCTCAGATTTTTTTTTTCCCTCAATGTGGCCCTAATACTCCGTCGTACCATCGTACATTACACCTACAACAATGATAAATAAAAATGAAAATGTAAACACAAAACAGTTATTAATTTCCATTTTTAAAATGGAGCCGCAGGTTGCAGACCCCTGATCTAAAGAATATTTTTTTATGTCTCGTAATGGCTCATATTTTTAGCAATGAAAAGAGGTGTTATTTAATTGGTTGAAACATTTCTCTTATTGAACTCCTCAAATTCCTTCTGCTTCCTGTTCCAAGGCCACTATTGTGAAGCGAAACGCTCCATTGAACTTCGGTCTGCAGGTTAGATATTACAAGAACTAAAGCGATTTGGTGGCCTGATTTTCTAAGCTGATCCACATTTTCTCAGATCAACATTTGTCGGCCACAGGCCTTGATGGAGGCATTAGCCTACTTTGTAATCATTAGGTGCCAGCTAATGCACACAATGGGCTTTTTGTGTCATCGTAAGCCAACAGAGGCCTGTGTACTTCTTCTCCAAGTCAGCTAAAGTCAGACAGACATTGTTTGTGTAGCTCTGACCTGCGCTGATTGAACACCAAAACTCAAGCTCAAGCCAAGTTTCTCACATTGAATAAAAAGAAAATAAAGAAAGAAATCAAGCGTTAACATTTTTAACTGAATTCAGTCGGTGGAGATTTACCATGACAATACACTGTAAAAGATTATTTTGGCACTCGGGTAGGCAAAAGGTGATTCCATGTAGTGTAGAGTGGTGTTCCCAACATTTATTATCAGAGGTACCTCCTGAGTGATATTGTGGTTTTAGCTGACGTGTGTCGCCTCACTGTGTTGAGCGATGCTCGTTCATGTCTATGTAGAGCGAGCACAAGCGCGACCAACAGGACGCTGACTTTTGTTGACTTAACGGCCGCAGGTGTCGCTGTTAACAAGCATTTCTGATTCTTACAAACAGTCCCTTTAACTATTTCAACTGCTTATACATTACTTCCAACTAACTATTTCAAGTGTGTATTCATTGCTTTTAGCTAACTGTTTCTCTTTGCTCTTCTGGTTCCTTGCTTACTATTTTTCATGCACTTGGTCCCAGGTGGTGGTGTTCAGGTGTTATAGCTCTTTATTTCAATCTAATTACTTTAACTGCTCCACAATCTTTCCCTGCCAACTGCAGAAATAACCTCCGTGAGTAAAAGTGGAATTACTGGTGTAGAGAATCCTTAGATAACCTGGATCTAATCTAATCTTTATTTTGTTTTATTTTTCAGCCAAACATCGGGCGTCTAGGCATCCCTCATGGACCCTCTGGAGAAAAGGTGGCCGTGGTTGCCGTAGACGACTGTGACATCTCCATGGCGATTCGCTTCGGAAGGCAGATCGGCAACTACTCCTGCGCCGCCCAAGGCACCCAGACCGGACAGAAGAAGTAAGCTCTCTCTTTCTCTTTCACTTATCTCTTTAGGATTTATCACTCATTATCTCCAATCCATCCCCAGCACACTCTGCACACAAACTAGTCAGACTAATAGGTAAATATGTTGTACCTTGGGGGCTACGTCAATTTGCCTCCTCTCATTCTACAACGCTCTCCTCCTTTTGTCTTTTAATCAGTGTTCATCCTCGTGGTCTTTCTGCTGTCAGACACGGCCTTAGACAACCCGAAAGCTCACCTCAACACAGGCTTAATCTGACTTACTCTGTGTTTATGTAATGAATTTTTATTTTTATAGCGTGAGACTTTTTCTTTTAATGAGTCTTATGGAGAGCTAGCATGCTGAGACATATTTAGTTTGCAGAGGGCGGGGACAGAGAGAGAGAGAGAGAGCTTCAAAGAGGAGCTAATGAGGTTACATTCCTTCAGGAACTTGTTGCACAGGTCACATACGCTGAGAGGCGTTTAGAGGATACTTGAATATACAAGTATACATGTGGTACAAACACCTAAAGATATGTTATGGAGAATGTCTAGACATGATCCAGAGTGTGGTTGAGGCACAGAGCAGGAACCACTTGGCTTTCAGTTTGATCCATCACATGCATTAAGTATCTCTTACAGTGTACTTTTACACAGTTTGCAAGGCTCTGATATCCTTGTTATAACTCAATACAGAGTCCATACCGTACTGTATGTCTCTGCAGGACATATTTGTCTGTGATTCTTTGAAATCGAGTAAAGTTTGGATTCACTACATACAGCCACAATTTCTCATCTGAATTCTTCTGATACATTTGCATGTTGCCAAATCTAGATATTTCATTATTTCAATTCTAAAAATATTTTTTTGCACAGACGTTTGTCTAAATAAAAATAAAAAATAATGCAAAAACTTTCCCTATCGTAAAATATCTTGAATCTATCAGTATTATATCAGTTGTAGTCATCAGGTTGCATTATTCATATTCAAACAAACTAATATTGATGGGTTATTTTAAAATGCATTTCCTTTTTTATGATCATGATTATTATTTAAATTACTTTTTATGTTCCACTCACTTACCTACTTATTAATATTAATATTATTATCATTATTATTATTATTATTATTAATAATAATAATAATAATAATAATAATAATAATAATAATAATAATAATAATCTATTTGTTTGTCTGTTTTCCCTTGCTTTTATTTTATTTTATTTATTTTCTCTTATTTTTCTTTCTTTTATTTATTTATTTATTTATTTATTTATTCATTCATTCATTCATTCATTCATTCATTCATTCATTCATTCATTCATTCATTCATTCATTTATTTATTTATTTATTTATTTATTCATTCATTTATTTATTTATTTCCCCTCACAGATTTATGATTATGTCAAGGCATGTTCTCTGGCTTAATCATTGATATTGTATGATAATATAAACAATAAACAATTCATGTACAGTCTTAAGCGAGTCAATAAATAAAAAGTTAAAAATATATATTTTTGAAGCAATAGAAAAGCATCTCTGTGAACTACTAAGTAAAAATATCTCTGAAGAGCTGTTGCAGTTTATGGCTCTAAAACTACAACAGAATCCCATTTGATTTATTTAGATAAGCTCCACATGCTCCTGCCTGGCCATGCAACAGTGTTTGTGCTGCATGCACACTACATGCAACGGTTTAGCATTGCATTACATTAAGTCTCTTACAGCCCTTTGGTGTTTGATGTTTTAGTAAGCAGCTTCCTACATGACCCAGTATCAGGAACCTGACTCGGTCGTGGTGATGGTAGCGGTTAACCTTGTGACAGCTTAAAACCTCTGAAACTTATTTCAGAAATGTCAGACATGCTGAGGGCTGATGCTTTACCTCAGTCGCCCTTTCTAGGGTAAAATTAATAGAAATGAACAGTCCTGAACATCATATTCCTTATTTATGATACATAGTAGTAGCATTTTTTTGTGTTATCTATTCACAAAATACGGGTTTATTCATTGTAGATACTAAATCATTGTGCATTTGTGTCCACACCTGACTCTAATTTTGTGGTTTCTTGTATTTAAAAGTATTTAACATTGACACATATTCAGTTATAAGGATTTTTTTTATCCATTTTCTGTGTCGTCTGCAGGTCACTGGACTTGACGGGACCGCTGTTGCTAGGCGGAGTTCCCAACCTACCTGAGGACTTCCCGGTCAGGAACAGAGACTTTGTGGGCTGCATGAGGAACCTCAGCATCGACAGCAAACCCGTCGACATGGCCAGCTACATCGCTAACAACGGCACCGAAGCAGGTCAGACATGCTGCTAAAGTTAACTCGTTAAAAGCTTACAATTTGTTTTATTTCTCTGTGTTTTTGCAGCCCGTAAACACATGCATACATTATACAAACAGATACTGATGATTTCTTTATGTGTTTGATGTCAAGGTTGTCCAGCAAAGAAAAACTTTTGCACGACTGACGTGTGTCACAACGGAGGAGTGTGCGTCAGCAAGTGGGACACCTACGGCTGCGACTGCCCGATCGGCTACGGAGGCAAGAATTGTGAACAAGGTAAGAAGAAGACAGAGTCAAAAGTGTCTGTGTATGTCTTTGCATTTACATATTCATATACAGATGTGTCTACCTGTATCTACATGCTCCTCTGTGAGCTTCCCAGCGAATACATGCGTGATGTGTTACCTACAGTAAGTGTGTGTCTCGAGGACTTCTAGGAAATGCCGTGTGCTTGGGAGATCAAAACGGGATAAAGAGCGCCTCCCCTGACTCAGTCTGACTCATGCAGCAACCACAATGACGGTTGACGGTGAAGCCTCTGCTTGCTGATACACAGACACTAAACATAGCCTCAGGTTTGGAGTTGAAGGACAAGAACGAACTCTGACTCACTTATCAAAACCCAGACAAAGGATGAAACTAAACACACTGACCCCATAGCTATCGCTCTGTGTTGCCAGCTCATGTTCTGTTATCATGTAGTGAAGACCTATATACAGCTCTTATAGGTAGATAGATAGTGAGGGTTATATATGTCAGTGTTATCTTGTTAGCAAAGGAAGCATAAAAGTGTTTTTATTGACGCTCCATAACTCTGTCTCATGTTCTTCTACGGTAAGCAGAGAACTTTGATTTCCTCCTTCAGGGCGAGCTTCCAAACAATGTGTGAAGGTGTGAATTCCTCTCCTTGCCCCCTCGCCTATGAGGTAGCCGCCTAGCCAGCGCCAGGCCCCAGTATCCAGTATCTGAACTGGGTCGGGATCACAGCGAGCTGGGAAGAGGTTTTTGGCTTCTCTGCTGCTTTGTTGACACTATTTGGTTTGAGGGCTTCGCAGCACGCCGAGCCCGCCACACGAGAAACAAGAGATTTGTTATCGTGGATTTTACGCTGCCAAAAATCATCCCGACTGGACGGACATGAAAAGACCTGACTCGCCCGGTCAGACTGTTTCTTCTGATTCGTTAAGATCCAATTTCAATTGCGCAGGCGTTTTTTTTAAAAAACACAAGGAATGAGTTCTGTCACGCTAACTTAAAGCAGATTACAGTCAGGCTAAATATAAGCATACTGCATACTGGAAATCACTCGCTCCTACATGGGTGGCGGTAGCTTTTTATGACAAGTGTATCTCAAGTTTGAATCTCTGGACTGGTGTCAAACAAGTTGTTGCAGTAATTAAGGATGTGTTTATAGTCAACATACCTGGTTAATACCTTTACTGTTCTTAGGAAGGTGTGAAAGTTGTTCAGGTGAGTCTCAGTTTGAATTCTAGTTGTCCTCGGCTGCTCTAGCTTTTACAGAACCGTGTGAACCTTACTCTGATCCAGCAGATTTTAAGGACCCAGATTAGCACTGTTTACCAGATTTTTTGCCCAATCTCTTAATAAAATGGGAAGAAAAGATGAGGTTTAGCATAAGGACTATTTGTAATAAAATGTTAGCATGCTTACGAGCTAAACTCACATGGTGAACCTGATAATAATTACCTGCTACCGGTTTTCACTACAATTAAAATAATAATATCATTCTTACATAGACGTTTATCATGTCCCACTCATTAATTAATTTGTGCGCAACAGATAAGTATACAAAAAGCCAGCACAGCGCACCACTGCAGTCTCTATAGAGAGTGATGTTGCGCGCGGTTAAGCCACAATTACGCACGGACGCAACAAATATCCGCTGCTTATATTAAGTGTTGTTTTGATCCACAGAACCCTCCTTGCTTATGTGCACATCAAATTTGTCGTTTTGATTAATTATTCTACACAGGTCCTTCTGCGCATCAACAGACATTTCACTCCGCTTATAACTCCCCCAGGACCTTCCGTTCCTGTCAGTCTTTCACCCGGACGGTGTCTCCATCCTGGACAAAGTGTCGTCTGAGCTCCACAATTATAATTATAATAGCCTGAGACAAAAACAAGTTGAAAAATAATGTACGTAGGCCCAGACAACAATATGTTTCCTCTGAGGGAAACTCTCTACGGGACTCCCAAACTGTCATTGCGTCATTAGGGGGATTGCTCTGTGATTAAAGGGGGTGAAAGTAGTGAATGTGATAAGTCATGATTGTCACAGCCTCTAATGCACCCCCCTATAATAATGCCTTCTTTCTGATCCCACTCCGTGCTCAAATGCGCCACAGGTGCGCCAAGTAAGCCATCCTGATGAAACTTAAGGGTCACGGTTTGAGGGTTTGAAAATATGGTCACTCTAGTTAAAGTACAGACTCACAGAGCCGCTAGCGTGGCTGTAGACTCTTTCTGTCTTATATTGTTTATAGCTGAGTCTTGATAAAGTAAATCAGAACAGAGGAGTGGCTATTTTTTTTTTTTTTACTTTATGTATGACTAAGCTTTGGTAAAGTAGTCAGACTAAAACCACTGTAGCTGCCGGTTACCAGGAACAAATATGTGCTTTGTCTCATAATTACAACTTGTGTATGTGTGTGTTTGTGAATGCTCCTGTTGAAATATGTGCCCTGGGGAACCGAGAACATACGGGGTTTATGCTGTAGATTATACACTTCCCTGTATGTTGTGCTGAAAGGTGGACCCTCGCTGTGTGTGTGTGTTTCTTGATCTCTCTCTCTCAACATCTACAGGAGCTTATATACTGTAATACAGTATGTGTTACGTCTGTAGGCTTTTCTGTGGATTTTCCGAATGTCTCTAGACATTGAATGTTTAAGAATTACTGTGTAGTAATCCTAAAACATAAAGGAGTAATTATATTTTATGAAAGCTCACATCTTAAAAAAGTGGTATTGTTACTGCAAGATCACTTTCCCATTAACCGTCTTGCTTCATGTTACAAAAATATGGATGCTACTTGTTGTTTCTATAGTTATTTCATAAATATAAATTGACATTTTGACAGATTTATCCTTAAAATGCTAATCACTAACCATGTTTTTCCCCTTACTCTCCCTCCTGTCTTGTCCCTGTCCAGTGATGCCATCTCCTCAGTTCTTTGACGGCCAGGCGAGGGTCTCCTGGAGCGAGACGGACGTTACCATCGCTGTCCCCTGGTACATGGGCCTCATGTTCCGCACCAGGCAGCCTGCTGGCACCCTGATGCAGGCCAATGCCGGACCCTTTTCCACCATAAACCTCATGGTGAGATACAGTATGAAGTGTCAACAAATTATTGTCTACATAAATGGCATCATCATCAGCATATAGTGTGAACGTTTTTAGCACTGAGTACAAGTTAGACTTAATTTCTTCGCAGTCGACTTAGAATGCTTTGTGAATGGAGATGAAAGTAAAATAACTGTCTTTCCCATCATACAGGTGAGTGAGCAACATGTCCGTATGGAAGTGTTAATGAGGCAGCAGCTGGTGGCGTCGCTGGGCTTCCTCAAAGTTCGGGTCAATGACGGGGAGTGGCACCACCTGCTGGTAGAACTGAGAAGCGTTAAAGATGGCAAGGATATCAAATACATAGCTTCTGTGTCCCTGGACTATGGCATGTACCAGGTACAGGATAATTACATCACAAATAGACAAGGATACACGCATAGATCAAGCTTTCAAGTTTCTGATTTTCAATTCTGTGTTTTTAAGCAGAAGTCCATGGAGATCGGTAACGACCTCCCAGGATTGAAGCTGCAAAGTCTTCATATTGGAGGTTTGCCTGGAGAGGGCAACCATGTCAGAAAAGGATTTGTTGGCTGCATACAGGTAAGTGTGTTTGTATTTTTCCCCTTTCTTCTTCTTGTCCTGCCTCTTTTTCCTTCATCATCAATGTGTGCCCTCCATCAGGGTGTTCGTATGGGCGAGACATCCACCAACGTGGCCAACGTGAACATGGCACAGGGCCTGAAGATCCGCGTGGAGGACGGCTGCGACCTGGCTGACCCTTGCGACTCCAACATCTGCCCTGAGAACAGCCACTGCAGCGATGACTGGAGCACTCACACCTGCGTCTGTGACCCAGGTAATATACACAAACAACATAAAACTCTATATATCGCTCAGTAAAGTTTGAGTGTCATTCCTCGCTCTTTTCTCTGTGTCCTACAGGTTATTTTGGGAAGGAGTGCGTGGACGCTTGCCAGCTCAACCCTTGTGAGCACGTCTCCACCTGCGTTCGCAAACCAAGTTCCTCACACGGCTACACCTGTGAATGTGGACAGAACCACTACGGCCAGTACTGTGAATACAAGTAAGGTCCCTGCGAGTGGTGGAGAGCTGTGAGCCCGTCAGCAGCGGCTCCTCTTCCGGTCATTTGTTCCACCCTCTACCATTTATTGCACTCATTATTGCATGTTATTGTGACCCAGTAGCACACAATGTAATAATATGTATGTCTCCAACGAATAGAAACAATTCAAAATTATTGTGGTAGTGATTTAGTAATGTTAAAATGCTAAAATTTGTAAATCTTTACTTTAGAAAATCACAAACACTTATGCAGATTGCATTTTTTTTTTTTTAAAGATAATTTTTTGGGCATTTCAAGCCTTTACTGACAGGACAGTGGACAGTCTAGAGAGGAGGGGCGACATACGGAAATGGCCGCCGCGGTTGGAACTCGTTATATGGGCAACCGCTCTACCAACTGAGCTATCGGGGCGCCCGCAGATTGCATCTTTAACTGCATTTTAGAGAAGTAATCTTTGCATGCCTAATGCTCCCTCCAAGACAGTCCTTTGTATCCGAGATGTTAAAAATGAATCGGACTAAAAATCGACTCTGCCTCCCACGGAGACAAAGCGCATTAATCTCCTTCAGTTATGTTAGGCTCTTGCTCTTTTTGTAAGGTTGCCAACGTCCTGAGTCTTTCAGAGCAGCTTTATTAGTCAGTAATCTGAGCTCGATAGTGTTTGTGTGCCTGTGTGTGAACAGAGAGAGAGAGAGAGAGAGGAAAGATCAGACATCAAAAAGAAATAATCAAACTATTAGGTGAAACTGGAATGTCTGTATACACGCAGAAAGTTGGTTCTGCATTGTAGTATTGTGAATTAGCCAGTCTTGTATAAAGAAGCAGTCATTTCCCCCTGAACCCTGACCCCTATGACACGCATCACTTCCTGTCTTAAGCAGGATGTGGGATTCCCCGCTTCACGCTTGACTGATCCTCCAAAGGTGTTTAGTCACCGCTGCCCTCATACCGCTGCTCGTCCCCTATCAGATCACATCGCTCAGTCGGAGATCGCATCTCCTGAGAGAGAAAGAGAGTCTGTGTGTGTTTGTATGAATGAATGACACACCTGATTCACTGACTTGAAAGTGCAGAGGAAGTTTATTTTAGATTCAGGGCGACAAGGAGCGTTTAGTCGGAGATAGACTTAACAGATACATGATCTCCTGTCAAAACCTGATCAACCATCACTTTGCTTATATGACACATTATCTTTTATTTTATTCCAAAAGAATAGGTGCACTGGTCCAACTGTATGTTGACCAAAAGACTGATTATTGTCTTCTTTTTTCCCCACTTTTCTCCACTCTTTCACGTTACCATTTAATCATAGAAATGAAACACCACTGTCTTATTATGTAATTATAATGTGATTTCAGTTTCATGAGGGCAAAGACAAGAGAAAAGAAATCTAGTATTGCTAGAAAAATACAATGTAGATGTTGCATACCAGGTTAAATTACATGTTAGGTTTGTGCTAAAAGAATTAGTTACCTATGTTTTTATGGTTATTTGGAAATTGCAAGTTGTATTGTTTTTCATGTGTGGTGAAAAACTGTTTGTTTTTACAATGCAAGTGTGATGAAACTGGCAGTAACAGATTTGTTTCCAGTTTTACAATGTGTCATTTGATGCATTGTTATTATAAAAATATCAATTAGAGCCGCTTTAATGGATGTGTTATTATGTCTTTGATGACAGAGTGGAGAAGCCATGTGCTCAAGGCTGGTGGGGCAGTCCCATGTGTGGACCCTGTAACTGTGATACGAGCAGGGGATTTCATAAGGACTGCAACAAGACCACTGGAGAGTGTCGCTGCAAGGTAAAAACAATCATAACTTGATATTTTCCAGATTGATAGGAGATACAAGAGTGTTTCTTTTTGCTTGTTGTGGCTAATGTTCGCAAACTTTAGGTGCATTCTGCTGTTTAATTGATATTACTGGGTCATTAAGACTCCTTTCTCCTTGTACTCCTGTTTCATTGTGTTTTAGCATTTAGTATCATTACTTGTGGCCACAGTGGCCAGTAAAAAAGACATAGACCCGCTTTAAAAACGGCCATAAAGATGCACTAATAGCACCCCTAAATATCTAAGTTTAAAAAGTCATCTATGTCTTCTCCTCTTCCTGCAGGAAAACCACTATCGGCCAGAGGGCGAGGACAGTTGCTACCCCTGCGAGTGTTTCTCTATTGGCTCCGATTCTCGAACCTGTGAAGCCATCTCTGGGCAGTGCCCCTGTAAAGGAGGAGTCATCGGTCGCCAGTGTAACCGCTGCGATAACCCCTTCGCCGAGGTCACTCCCACTGGATGCGAGGGTACGTGTATTCGAAATATGATCTAACCTGATCTTTCTTTCTTGTGACGGACTGTAATTTTAAAGGCGCTCTATAGGATATCCAGGCGACGTCACGGAAGTACCCAGCCTCCGGTTGCCCCCCTGGTTAACACTGTTAGCTCTGTCAGTACTGGTGCCATTGATTTCGATTTTTGCTGGTTCAGCTGTCGCCATGTCGAAAGCCCTGCAGAGGCAATAGAAATGCTCCCAATCTTTTCATTCCTTCAGCACCTTTAAGGCAAGGAAACAAGAAATTGAAGGACTAAAATCTTGAACAATAGCTCTAAAAGTAGAACAAATGGAGTAAAAAATACTTTACAACTTTTCTGCTTATGTAACAATATCCATAATAAAACTAAAGAGCTCACTTTTACCCACATTAAATAGACTAATTCACTCATATCTGAAGCAATGATTAAATAATAGGGATTAAATTAAATGCATAAATGAAAGAAAAGTGAAAGTATGAGTTCAGATACATTTTACTAAATGAAAGAATGGTGCATGACAAGGGCGGTGATTTTATAAAGCATTTGAGTTGGGTGTATTATTCCTTTAAATGTTCAGGTTCACAGAGTGAGCCCGGATGAATCAATGAAGAGTCAAAAGGGAGACAAATATTGTCGCTCAGATCTGCTGGTGCTGCGGTCGAGCTAACTGCACGTCTTTGTCGCCACCCGGTCAAGCAGAAGAGGCAAGTCTGGCTAGTGAGCTGACTTGGCAGCGGGACAGCACACGCACAATACAGTAGCGATGAATAGAAGACAAAACCTTGCAAAGTCCCCATGAACAGAAGATGAATGTCAATGCGCTTACAGTTTGACCCAATATGAAGCTCTTCAACATGTCAGAACGTGTTTGGACTGTTAATGGATGCAGTTCCAATGACAATACGGTTGCTTTTAATTGGATTTAAGACATTTTTTTCATATCTAAAGGGTCATATAAATCCTGAATTCAAGGAAGGAGTGAGGGAGGGAGTGGAGACGGAGGGATGAAACAAGATAGAGGTTACTTGTGGGGTCACTGAGATGTGACCATCCATGGCAGGCCTCATACCGATCTGTCAGCTCCGCGTCAAACACAGCGGTTAATGTCACCACAGCCTTTAAGTAATGACAGAATGACTTGTGTTTGAGTAGAAATGATCCTTAAAGAAAGGGTAAGTGTGATCTAAAAAGCGGAAGGGTGAAAATAGTAGCTACATGAAGACTAAAACGTGTAAATGATGAGCTCATTTAATCAAAAATAAAAGTTTTATTCAGGTTATATGTCCTAGTTAAGAGTTAATAAAACACAGGGATTACAGGCCGTGTGCAACTACAGTAAGAGGAGCTAGCCTGCAGGTCCCAGCTTGGTTTGTCATGGAGATTTATTAATCCAGATATGCTGAAATGAATTATGTATCACAGCTTGTGTAATGGCTCTGCAAGCTTAATTTGGTCTAATGTCACTGTGCTGGTCTGACTGGCTGTTTAATAAAGAGGAGTGGATCCTGAGGTGGAACCAAAGCAGACGTTTACCTTTTAAAAGGTAATTTATGTGGTCCAGCTTAAGTTTATGATGTAATTTAAAGGGCCAATTTTCTGTATGTGTGGGTAATGGTTTGTGTTCACATCTAAACCTTCTACTTTTTTGTTTGTCCTTTCCTCCACAGTGGTGTACGAGGGCTGTCCCAAGGCGTTTGACGCAGGCATCTGGTGGCCCAAGACCCAATTTGGACGCCCCGCCGCCATGAACTGTCCCAAAGGATCAATCGGTGAGTGCTTTTTATATCCCTCTGATGACAAAAGCAACATGTGGAGTAATTATTTAGCTCTGGGTGAAGTCAAAACAGTGTGTGGTCCACTTCAGCTGAATGGAGATCAGAAGAGTTTCAGGCCACTGGCTGTAAAATTTATATTGAGGTCAATGTCGATGTTAAGTTTTATCATTCCTTTTCTGGGAAATTTAAAGTAATAGTTTGACATGTTATTACCTTCAGACAGAGCCAGGCTAACTGCTAAATCTCGCTTTAAAAAGAGAAAAGACGTCTCTGTGCCAAAATATTCAGCATTATTGAGCAACAGCAGTCGGATTAAGCTGCATGGGTGGCTGTGTGTTTGTGAGTTAATGTATTTTAAGACATATAAGCACACTCTTTCTCTCCGTGGAGCTTAACAACACAGTGATAAGGCTCTCTGATTGGTCCGTTAATCCAGCAGAGCTTTGTCATCGAGCCAATCATGTACATGTTTGTCTGTAGAGACTCTTGGAAAAACACCAGGTACACTGAGAGCTGACGGTAATAGTCCTCCTCCTCCAGCAGTGTGTGTGTGTGTGAGAGAGGAAGACAGTCGAACTCAAGACTCGAGCTCACTGACCTGTTCCTCAGTAAAGCGCTGTCCCTTTCCTGGTTACCCCCTTAAGTTATTGCCGTCACCATGGCGACCCCTTTGTTGTTGTCTCCCCCAGACTCATTGGGGAATTTATTTGCAAACACTGCTCGTCGCCTTCTCTTAGCTCCAACTGGCAAAGTCCTTCAGCCATTTCTTCCTTTGCGACAATAGCTTTTGGAGAGAGTCTTTTCTCAAACTGAATCAGACTGGAACAAGTCAGCATGGTCTCAAATATTTAAACCACTAAGACAGGAAGTGTTTTCAGGTATTTGACTGATTCACATATTCAGAGCAGTTTTTTTTTACTTAATTCTAGCATCTCTTTTAGGACAATATCACCTGTGTTTCCTTTTTTTCCCACCCTGAGTAGTGGCTTCACCAATAACGTAGGGCAGCTTGTATGTAGCTTGAGAGACAAGTCAGTTAAAACTACAGCAGTATATTGCTGCCACACCAGAAAAAACAAATCGGATCAGTATCATGTTATAACATGAAACATTTATTGTTATAACAAGATGTTTTTCACATTAATATGACGTACAAACGTATCATGCCATAACAAGAACTTTTCTTGTTATAACAATTTACTATTTATCTTGTTAAAACGTGAAACTTTTCATGTTGAAATGTGATAACTTATTGTTATAACTTATTAGCTTTATTAGCTTCACGTTATTACGACATACAAATTTATCATGTTATAACAAGAAACTATTGTTACAACGTGAACGTTTCATGTTATAAGGTGATAACTTATTATATTGTTAAAACGTGAAACATTTCTTTTTTTCCCTTTTTTCGAGGTTGTTTTCATATATGCAATTTACAGTTCGTAATTACAATAGTTTATAAACCAATTTTTTAAGTAGTCGAGCTTAGAGACGAACACAATAAGTACACCAGGGAAAACACCTTCAGCATTCAAAATTGAAATAAAATTAAGAAAAGAAAAAAAAAATAATAATAATAATAAAAAAAAAATTATAATATTAATACAAAGAAAAGAAAGTAATAAAACATTTGAAAACTGAACTGTGAAACATTTCATGTCGTGTTTGTATGTCATGAAAATATCTTGTTATAATGTGAAAAAAATCTTGTTATAACAATAAACTTTTCACGTTATAACGTGATACTGACCCAATTTTCTTTCTCGGATGGCAGCAATACGCTGCCGTACAAAACAGATTACGAAGTATTTTGTTTTTTTTGCCTTAATATAATTTTGTGAACATATTGTGTACACTCACATAACTAGATGTTTAATTTAACTGCCTCCTGGTCTGTAAAACATTTGCCAGAAACGTAATGAAAATTTGTTTTTGTTTTTTTGCAGGTACTGCCATCCGCCACTGTAACGATGAGAAGGGCTGGTTGTCGCCCGAGCTCTTCAACTGCACCACCATCACCTTCTCCGATCTGAAGAAACTGGTGAGTGCTGCACTTTCAGCCAAAAATCTTTTACTCAATGATGACAATTTTTTAAGGTTTAGCTGAAATTGAAGGAGTAAATGTGTGATGAGATACTTTTACACTTGAATGAAAAAACTGAAAAATGAATTACTTCTAAACTAAAGCTCTTTCTTTTTCTGCAAAGTTGACAGTTTGACATAGTACCTTTAATTCCTAACCAATAACATTTTTAAAGTTTTCATCAGACTGTTTATGCCTCTGTACACTGCGTTAGTCACCCTTAATAATAATAATCATAATGATTACTGGCAGTTATTTAAAACCAACTGTGCAGTGCAAAAGAGCTGATGTGTCTTCAACCAAGTGTAATTTCATAGGAGGAAGTCTCTGGGAGATTTAAAGAAAGTATTGCACCTATTGTGTTTGAACCTGAACTTAATACTCGAGGCGTGAATTTCTCAAAAGCCCCACTAATCCCGGGATTGACCAATTTCTATTATGTTTAATCGCGCCAACTCAGCGTGCCTTTGCCTTGACCTGCCTTCTCTTTCCAACCCTCGGGTCCTTTCTTCCAGAACGAGGAGCTGCGGCGCAACAGCTCAAGAATGGACGGCGAGCGCTCCAAGACCATCGCGCGTTTACTCCAAAGCGCCACCAACAACACCCCGCGTTACTACGGCAACGACGTGAAGACGGCCGCCCAGCTGCTGAATCACGTGCTGCAGTATGAGAGCCGGCAGTCGGGGTTCGACCTCACCGCCATGAGGGACGCAGACTTTAATGAGGTAGAAAACTTAACAGGATTCACAGATCTGCTTTTACAAAATGCTTCAGTGATTACCGACTGGTGGCTCTCCTGGATGGATTCCAACTGGGAGCACTGGTGGCACACTGCCCTCCACTGGTTGATCTCACTGGGAGAGCAACTTGATACATCACTGTAGTTATCTTACACTTCCACCATTGTTTTATTACTACAGTTTTTGCTATATAATGCATTTATTTTCAATATTCAACAAATGATATGCCATAAAATGCTTAATTTATGTCACTTTTTCCAGAACTTGGTGCGAGCAGGAAGCGCCATACTGGATCCTGACACCAAGGAACATTGGGAGCAGATACAGAAGACCGAAGGCGGCACCGCCCACTTGCTCCGCAACTTCGAGGAGTACGCCAACACCCTGGCACAGAACGTCAGGAAAACCTACCTGAAACCCTTCACCATCGTCACTGACAACATGAGTGAGTGGAGTGGAGCTGTGATCTCACTGCTGCGTTGTAACGTGGGACACATGATCTGACATATCGTCCTCTGTTTCCTCTTCTTCTTCCTGCCACTTAATCTAGTTCTGACCGTGGACTACCTGGATGTGTCGGACCCGGAGAGGGCGACGTTGCCTCGGTTCCAGGATATCCATGAGGAATACTCCAAAGACCTCGGCTCGTCCGTCCACTTCCCTCAGTTCAACCTCCGCGCTCAGGCCCACAGAGGTAAAAAAGCGCTGGCAGAATCACACCTTCTTTTATGCTGCAAGAGTTTAAAATGTGTACAAAAAAGAAAAATACTCAATTCATCTCTCGCTATCCACCTCCCAGCAGAGCCAACTCCTCCTGCCCCTCAATCTGAGACCGATCCGCCACCGGAGGAGGAGCACACAGTGTCCGACAGGAGACGGCGCCATCTCGAGCCAGCTGCACCTCTGCCAGTTGCCGTGGTGATAGTGTACAAATCACTGGGGAAGCTCCTCCCGGAAAGATACGACCCTGACCGCAGGAGTCTGAGGTACAAAGTCCAAGTTTCGGCCTACTGATGATGACTTCATTGCCTTCAAATACGTGTAATCCAGTCATGTTGTTTAAAACAAGGCGTAAAATAATGAAAATAAAGAGAGCCCACACATGATCTGAACTCTAAAAACTCTCTACTGTGCTTACCAGTGTATATATAGTATAATTCATCATATTCTGTAAACGTTTGAAGAACCATGAAAGTGTTTCATCTTTAATGTTAATGCATGTCATAATATTTACTGTGTTTGAAGGAACCACCTTATCAGTGCCTATAAAACCTGTTTAGTTATTCAGAAAAACTGAGCACGGAGTCAGTGAGGGTTGTGTGTTCTTCATGTCTGTGGAAAGAGAGACAGTTACTCAGAATATGTTTAGTTAACAAAAGGATAAGAGAGAATATGACCAAATGTAAACAAGATTTCAGTCTGTTATGGTCTACTCTACATGTGTGTGTATTTGTGTAATAAAGCCATAAAAAGCAAATTAAAAATAAAACTTACTCAGGTCATAGGTCAGTGTATCATTTAGTCATTCGATTTTCCTTTCCCAAACGGATATTAAAAAACATAAAATTAGTGGTTTTTCATTTTAAAATACAAAAATTAATATTAAAATACAAGACGTTTTTGTTTATCGGGGTCAAAAAGGGATGAACTAAACTTAAAAAACGGGTTAATTTCATTTTCTATTTCTAAAAACAAAAAATAAAATCACAAAAAGGCGTTTTTTTAGTGATTTTATTTTTTGTTTTTAAGTTTAGTTCATCCCCTTTTGGCCCCGATAAACAAAAATGTCTTGTATTTCAATTTTATTGTTTTTATTTTAGAACGAAAATCAAATAACCACTCATTTCTTGTTTTTTAATATCCGTTTGTAAAAGGAAAATCGAAAGACCAAAAGATACACTGACTGTCATACTTACTTGTTTTTTCCTGTCTTTCCAGGCTCCCCAACCGTCCGGTGATCAACACAGCCATAGTGAGCGCCACGGTGCACAGCGAGGGTCCGCCTGTTCCCCCCATCCTGGAACCCCCCATCACCCTGGAGTACACCATGCTGGAGACGGAGGAGAGGACCAAACCTGTGTGTGTCTTCTGGAACCACTCCATCGCGTGAGTTGGACGCACACAGACGTCACACACACACAAATGCATCAGAGATTAACTTGGGCAGATAAAACAGCATTTATGATATATTTTTGTGTGCAGTCAGCTGTAAATTTCATCTGCTGTGTGTGTGTTTGTGTGTTTAGGATCGGAGGTACAGGCGGCTGGTCTGCAAAAGGCTGTGAAGTGCTCAACAGGAACAACAGCCACATCAGCTGTCAGTGTAACCACATGACCAGCTTCGCCGTGCTCATGGACATTTCCAAGAGAGAGGTATTGTTGAAAAAGATAATCTAAGCTTGCTATTTTCTGCCTTTTGTCTTATTATTGACTGGTTGAACTGCTCTCCAACAGCACGGTGACGTTCTCCCCCTGAAGATTGTCACCTACACCACGGTGTCGGTCTCCCTCTTCCTCCTCCTCATCACCTTCATCTTGCTGTGCCTCTTGCGCCGGCTGCGCTCCAACCTCCACGCCATCCACAGGAACCTGGTAGCGGCGCTCTTCTTCTCCGAGCTCGTCTTCCTGCTCGGCATCAATCAGACCGACAACCCGGTGAGTGATATGCTCAACATTTTAGATGGAAAACAACACATGCATATGATACAGGGACGCACCAGTTAGTACTTTTCCCATGCTTGTGGCATGGTGGAACTTGAGGTGGGATACAGGATGTGCTGTACTGAACTGTAAGGATGTCTCTCTCTGGTGTTTACTGTATTAAAAACTGCCAGGCAGCCAACGATATTTGTTTGGCCTGCAGGCAAACGTGGTGTTGACAGGGATTTAACCAGGCTTAATTGGCCGATGCCTTACCTGAGTCTGTCTTTATATGACAGATTATGTGTTTTGATGCTCGGCTAATGACTGTCATAGTGAGGAATGTGCTTGTTGCCGAAGCCCTCTCCAAATATAACCGCCTATAAGTTGTTTTTTATTGACCTGACAGCCCCTGCTGGATGTAACTTTGTTACCGTGAAGCTCTCTAATTAGAAAGGTGTAATAGATAGTACACAGTCTGTAGTCGGAAATCTAATGAGCTAATTACGTTAAGTTCATAATCTAGTTTGGAGCTGGGTCGGTCACAGTAACGGCTATGCGTGTGCACACACACATAGACGTACAGTAAAGGATCAAAAAGGTGTGGGAACTCTTTGAAGTCTGCTTACACAGACATTCAGACTCATGGACACACACACACCTCGGTGTGCCAGTAGCAGAGACGTGCTGTGACTGGTACCTGTCTCCAGAAGCAGGCCTCAGGGCGGTAGGCGCTGGCAAAGTGTTTCCCAAAACAACTTCTTACTTTTCACTTGGTAAATCTCTAGCATGTCTGTGGTACAGAAAACACTATTAAAATGTTAATAGCGGGGTAATCCTGCTTTTTTTTTTTTAGAAGACGTGAGGCTTGGAAAGCGGAGACACTTGGTAGACCTTGGTGGGGAAACACAATGACAGATTTAAACAGTGGACAAAAACAAGCTGAGTTTAGATCAGCAAATCTGATAGTGACATGAATGCCACATTGATTTGTATTAATTCATCATTGTCTGTCTAATTCATCAGATTTTCTTATTTGCAAGCACTTTGTTTGATGCATCTTTAGGCTTCCATAGATATCTGTCCAGATTCAAGCTTTCAAAGAATTTCAATTTAAAGCAATACCATGTAACTATGCTAAAACATAATGTAACTGTTTACATTTAATTCACACATCAATTTAATTTTTTGGACTGTTTTTGTCATGAATACTTTCACACAGAACACAAATATTACGTAGCAAAAGAGCGACAATGTTTTTCCGGAACATGGTTGATTTTCTGAGCTTTCACACTGCGAATAAAGGCTTCAACCAATCACGTTCCGGGTAAAGTTGCACCAGTATTTATTAAACAACAACACGGAGGCTCCATAGTCCAAACCAAGATGTCAAACTTTATTATTACTCCTTTCAACCTTGATAAAGGCAGCGCAGACCAGATCCACTCCTTACCTTTCACAATAAAATCCCTAGATATATAATCTTCGCAGGCGAGTATTTTGCATTTTCTTGATGTAATTTATTCGTCACGCCCGAATGTGTGTAAAGGCCTTAAGGCTGTAGCAGCAAAGTGTATTGAATTGAGCAGTGATGCGTTTAATCGCGTATGAATTTAACCTTTCATTTGTAAAGAAAAGTTATATAGTGTTGCTTTAAAATGAATGCATCATCTCTGACTAGTCCGGCTAAACCAGATGTCTCCAGTCTCACACGAGACGTCACGAGATCATCAGGATCCAACTGTCAGTCCCGTAACGCCGTGGTGGGTAGTAACTGAAAACCAGCAGCTGTCAACCAGGTGTACAATCTGGCTCTGACCCTCTCAGCGGGAGATTAAAGTCAAGTCAATTCAGGTTGCATAGCCCTATATCACAAACAGTGGGCCTTAGATAGATAGATAGATAGATAGATAGATAGATAGACAGTAACTTTATTGATCCCGAGGGAAATTCAAGTTTCCAGCATCACATTTCCATAGTGCAAAACATGTTAGTAAAAAGACACAAGTAATACAGAGTATAAAACAAATATACCAGATATAAAAATAACAGGAGATGAAGAAACTGTTAAAAATAAATATAGTGCAGGGTAACAACTGAGATACGGGACTATTAAAAATGTGAATATGGTGCAGAAAGTGATGGATAATAAAATATAGGAGATATAGATATTAAGAAATGTCAAATATGGAATATAATGCGGGATAATAACTGAGGTAGAGAGTATTTTTTTTTTTTAAATAGACTAAAGTGCAGAATAAAGCAGTGCATTGTTTGTATAATACAGTAAAACCAGTCTATAAAGGTGCAAAGTAGAGCTGTTTGTGGTGTGCAGAATTAAAAAAGTAGCTCACTGTGTGCATTATCTGCATTATCTGTCCTGCAGACCGTCCTCCTTTATAGCAATGCCCTTTTTTATGAATACGTCACAACTCATCCCATCAAAAAACTGAAAAACCCACAGAATTGAGAGAACTTAAACCGACTCATGCACCCTGGAACAAAAATCTGCCAAACAATTCAGCATGCTGTCTGCATTTGGATAAACCAGAAATGCTCATAACTAAAAAATATTCCAAATATGAAAGCAAAGGGGACGACTCAGACTAGCAAACCAGGATCAAAGATTAGGCGCCTGTACGTTTACAAGTTCCAGATAAGTTGTGGGAGTCTTCTTGTCTTGTAGAGATGTTCTGACTCACAGTGTTTTGACTGGGATGAGGGGGACTCCAGCGCTGACTAACGACACGCTGCGTTATCTACAACTGTATTTGAAGTAGAAGCAGAAATCTTCACGGAGATTTTAAAAAAGAGAGGGAGTTTAATGTGTTTGTTTTTTTTCCATTTCTCTGAATTCATATTTGTGTGCGTACATGTCCTTTCCATCTAGTGCTCAGGTGTGTGTTTGTGTCTCAACTGTGGAATGCTGTCAGTGTGAGCCCAGGGCCATCTGCAGGATGATTTACAACCCTGTCAGAGTAGTCTCTCTCTCTCTCTCTCTCTCTCTCTCTCTCTCTCTCTCTCTCTCGCTCTCTGATCTCCACAGCATTACTAAAAAAATACAGTATCTAAACTGCTGGGACATTCCTGACACACTGCATTCTCCAGTACAGCAACAGGCATGGAAATAGGGAGGGAAGGAGACAAAAGAGTGTAGGGACATAAATTGATGATTTTGTCATAAAAAAATTGAGGTATGCTACCATTAGGGCTGCAAATAATGCTTATTTTTAATCTGTTTGTTACTTTTTTTGTCAATAAAATGCGGTAAAATTGTCGAAAAAATGCTCACCTCAACTTCCTGGAGCCATTTTCTTGAGCAACACTGGGGTGTAACATTTTGTTAAATGACAGAAGGACAGATGGATGATGGACACTGGGTGGAAGCATTTACTGGATGTTCATTTGATCAACTGATAGAAAGGGAAAAAGGAGCTCAAAGTGGGTTTTTTTTTATGTAACATGTAACATCAATATGTAAACATGTTGAAAATAAGCATAATATGTCCTCTTTAAAATGTAGACTCATTCTTTTTTTCTCTTTTCCTCTCTCTCTCTCTCTCTCTTCGATCTCCCTCTAGTTTGTGTGCACGGTGATAGCCATCCTCCTCCACTTCTTCTACATGTGCACTTTTGCCTGGATGTTCGTGGAGGGGCTGCACATCTACCGCATGCTGACAGAGCTGCGGAACATCAACCACGGCCACATGAGGTTCTACTACGCCATGGGTTGGGGCATACCGGCTATTATCACTGGTGAGACACACACAGACACACACAGACACACACAGACACACACAGAAACAGAGCGACAGAAGAGTGTCAGGGTGCATTCATGCTGTGACTCGTCTCTTCTGACGAGGCTGTGATCCCCGTGGGAAAATTATTAAACAAGAGATGAAGAATTTAAAGAGGGGGAGAAACACACAATGAGAGATGCCCATTATTTCGATATGTCACATGTCACATACATTTCATGTATTAAAAAAACGGTGAAAGAGAAGCGTGTCTGTTGCTGGAAATTGTATCTTGACAGGCCACAAACTCATAAATAATTTGTTGATTTATTCGTTTTATAACCTTTTTTATTGTCTCTCTTCATATAACTGCGACATAAAATTTCAATCATCTTTTATCTCCAATTAGCACCACCTTTTCAAGGCTGCCATTTACTGCATATTTTACTTTACAGCCCCTTTGACATGTGATATGATTACAGTAATATATTAAATGCTTTGCGATGTGCTGACATGTTTTGGCAGCATCGGATGTCAGCAAAGCTTAACTTGATTGGAATTTGGATGGAGACATAGTGTGAGAGACGTATAGAGTTACAGAGTAAGACGCACAGATATTCAAAAATAACGAACAGATAAGGAACGAAAATGACAAATGACTGTGATGAGTGATTAAGATGATAGCTGGGAAAACTGGAATACAAAAGAAGGGACATTTTGGGTGTCTGCTTGCACTGTGGCACTCCTTTAAAAACAGAGGAGGGAGGACGAAGTGAGGAGGAAATGAAAAAAACGAGGCGTAGAAACAGTTGTAACACATATTTTTTGTGTGTGTTTCTAGGTTTGGCAGTAGGTCTTGACCCTCAGGGTTATGGGAACCCAGATTTCTGCTGGCTTTCCGTCCATGACACACTCATCTGGAGCTTCGCTGGACCCATCTTTGTAGTCGTCCTGGTATGTGCATGAATTAAAATAGTACCAGGATTGCTGGTTCTTGTTGTTTATCTATACCTTGAATGTATTCAGACCATTAAGTGTTGTAGATCAAACCGTTCTGAAGTGTTCTGATCACAAACCCTCTTCCTCCCTCTCTAAAGGTGAACATAGTGATCTTTATTCTGGCTGCGAAGGCTTCATGTGGTCGCAGGCAGAAGGCTATGGAGAAGTCAGGAGCTATGTAAGTTTTCACATTAATAATCCAATATGTAGCACAACGTTTATTTACTTTATGGCACTGGGGGAAGCTGATCCGTGTGCGTTTTCCCTCCTCAGTCCTGCACTTAGAATGGCCTTCCTCCTGCTGCTACTCATCAGCGCTACCTGGATGCTCGGCCTGATGGCGGTCAACAGCGACGTAATGACCTTCCACTACCTGTTCGCCATCTTCAGCTGTTTGCAGGTAACACAGCGTTTATGTTATTGGCAAACTAAATTAATAAATTAATAAATTACTCGATAAATAAATAAATATGTCATTAAATGTAGCAAAAATAATACTAAAAATAAATGTAGCCATTAATTAAATGATAAAATGTGACATAAATTGATATTTCTTTTTTAATTTGCTTAATTTATTTATCTTTGTATTAATTCCCTTATTTATTTATTCTTCTATTTAATTTTCCCTTTTATTTATTTATTTTTTATTTATAATTTTTAAATTTATTTATTTATTATAATTTTTTATAATTTTTTTATTTATTTTTTATATATAATGTTTAAATGTATTTATTTATTTTTGATTTATTTTTGCATTTGTTTTTGACTGATATATTTATTTTTGCATAATTGTTTTATTTTTGCATTCATTTTTATTTATTGATTTATTTTTGCATTCATTTGTTTGTTTATTTATTAATGCACAATTTTCCCTTTGCATTTCATCCCTTATTTATCTACCCAAACGAATCTCTTTTGCTTTGTTCCAGGGAGTCTTCATCTTCTTCTTCCATGTGATCTTCAACAAAGAGGTGAGGAAAAACCTGAAGAACGTCTTCACGGGAAAGAAGACCGTACCAGATGAATCCAGCACCACGAGGGCCTCTTTGCTCACAGTGAGTGAACTAATATGGCCCCACATGTTGATCTTATCTTCTTATTTATTTATTTCTTTAAGGTATTTTTGGCTCTTTAATATGTCATTTTATGTGTCATTGCATATTTATTATCAGACAAAACAAAGTCATATTTTGTTTGTCCCCTGTCTGCCCCTTCTTCCATCCTCTCATCCTCTCATCCCTGCGTCCTCAGCGTTCTCTCAACTGCAACAACACGTACACAGAAGACGGCCCGCTGTACCGCTCGGGCATCGGAGAGTCCACCGTCTCCCTCGACAGCACGCTCAGGTCAGCCAAGAGCCGCAGCAGCTATCTGGCTTACACTCTCAGGTACAACACGCTCACTGACTGCATGGCTGCTTCTACTACATCGCTTTATGACGAGTGTGCATGTGTGTCTGTTTGTCCACTTCACTTTTCTTTATGTTGTTCTCCTCCCTGCATGTCTGCTGATGCATCAAATGTCTCACACATACTAACACATCCCCAGCTCCTAATTTATTTTTATATATATATAGGCACACACATACTTTACAGGTGCACACACACACACTTTGTCCTTATTATCTGCCTTATCCTAAAGCAAGGATAAGTTAAGTTTCTCTACAGTTTGAGGGTATTTCTTTGTTTTCTTTTGCATATGCATGCTGCCACAGAACGGCACCTGCATTGTTCAGTAACTCTGCTTGCATGAAAGACCAAGCTGAGATTTGCCAGTGCATGGCGCACAGCTTTGTTGCAAAACCCAACACACACATACAGGAAAAGACATATCAATTCTTATTGATATGCACCGAGGCAAAAGAACACACTATTCATACATACTGTTATGTTATGCTATGTCGTATGTATTGACTTTCTTCATGTGAAACTTGAAGTTTCATGATATGAGGAGTAAAGAAATGTGTATAATGAGAACAAATACTATTCTATACTATACTACTATTATACCGTCCAACCAGTTTCAACAAAAACTCAACACTATAACCAGCCATTGCAAGGCTGTTGTATTAAACTGTATTAGTTTTAGCTCTTTAGCTCTTCACTGCTAGCAATATCTTCTAACAATGTTGACTTTTAGCAATATCTCAGATATTATACAGTTTTGCTTTATTGTACAACTGCTACATGTTCACAATTTCTATGTTATGCAGTTAAATCTGGCAGTGCTACATATGAAATTGGTTTAATTTATTATGAAATATGGTCCAGCATGTGTGTTTATTTTACTATTTGCAACAGCTTTTAGGGAAATATATGTTATAAGTGATGTTAGACAGCCAAGAATCTATTGTGAGTTGAGTAGATATTTTCTTTACCATGTGTATATCTACGTGCCTTTTATTGCTTTCTTACTTCCAACATTGTGCACTTGTGCTCAGTGCTTCTTTAGCATCAGGACAAGTGTATTCATGTCTGATGAGTCTCTAAAAAAAAGTTGTCATTTTGAGATATGGCTCTTCCAGGATATACTATCATCTCAGGTTGATCTGTGTTTGTGCGTATCACAGACATGTTTTCATCGCCGTGGAGTGGTGTTACATATATCTGGCGTTTTAAAACAGTTTTACAGAATCAAGGTGAGGTGTGACTGTACGCCTCGGCTCGTAAAGCTGTCATCGGGGTAACGCGAGCTGACACCAGGGTCAATGAGAGCGAAAACGCCAGAAGGGGGGGAGCAAGATGGCGTGCTGCCTGTGCGAAAAGGGGTAAAAAGTTGGGGAATAGAAAGAGAGGGGGAGGAGGACAGAGAGAGGAGATGAGGAAGGAGATTTGGGGAAATAAGGGAGATGGGACTGTACCTGTTGAAGTGGGAATGTAATACAGAAACACATACTTCTTCCCTGCGGCGGTTGGCACGTCTTCAGCTGCTTCCAGAAGTTTCTCTCTGATCAGCCATCAGACAGGTCAGAGAGTCTCCTGTAGCGTTTTTACCCTCCAGCTCAACATCTCAACCCAACCTGGAATAAACAGCTATAGGTGGAGAGGAGAGGAGGTTATTGCCGTTTAGCAATAAGTCTTTCAAATATCCATCTCTTTTTTCTGTTTATGATCAAGCAGCCAGTTTACTGTAACTCAAACCTCCTGTAAGCGCACCTTAACCACAATTTAATACTCGTTTAAGCTTTTGTTGGAGCCAACAACAGAGGCAAATGTTCTGTAATGAGAGATGTCTGGTGTTTTCAGCTGTTTAACTTTAATTGTCTCAAACCGCGAGTTTGGGCTTGAATTAACATCCAGCGACGCCGTACTTCCCCTCTCTTCCTCCTCTTAATCTCCACCTCTTCTTCTCCACTCCCATGTCTCTCTCACTTCCCTGTCCTTCTCTTCCTGTATCTGTGTTTACCTACGTAGGGAGGAGTCTGGTCAGAAGCCCAGTGTCTCTTCAGGTACAGCTAAAGGAATCACAGATCTGGACGGACCTCTGTTCCACAGGAACGGCACCAAGGGAGACGGTGAGTTTTTCATATATTGCAGTTACAGAATGAAGTAAACTCTCTCGGTGATTTTGCATGTATATATAAAACTGCGTACCTCCTGTGCATTTAATTAATAGAGGTTCATCTTTCTACCTTCCCTCCTTGTCCCGTCAGACTCTGACTCAGACAGTGAGCTGTCAGTCGACGAACACAGCTCCTCCTACGCCTCCTCGCACTCCTCTGACAGCGAGGATGACGACATCGACGTCAAGCCCAAGTGGAACAACGAGAGGCAGCCCGTTACCAGCACGCCTAAAGGTATATAGGTGGTCCTATTGAGCCTAACTACTGTACTCACTACTTTATACTTCTACTTCACACAGAAAAATACTGTTCTTTTTACACCACTAAGCTATATTTACTTTTCAGATACATTTAATGTACAAAATATGTGATGAACTTGTAAAATATGATGTATTGTTTGTTCCCATATAACGTAGCTAAATTTCCGGCTGCTTTCAATATGTCAGCTTTTCCTTCTCTAGTCGATGCAGTATCTAATCACGTGAAGCCTTACTGGCCAGCGGAGGCCACCACCGCCAGTGACAGCGAGGAGCCCGGTGGGGCAGACAGGTTGAGGGTGGAGACCAAGGTGAACGTGGAGCTGCATCCGGAAAATAAGCTCAACCACATCAGTGAGAGAGAGAGGGAGACTCCCCCGGAGAGAGACAACCAAACGCCTGGTAACGCTAGAGACACAGCTCTAGCCAGCCAATCCCACAACAACAGCAACCACCAACCGGAGGCGAGGAAAGGTAAGAGTTGAAAAGAGAGGCATGAAACTGAATTAATTGATTCATCTGATGTGCATCGGAATGACCTCTTTGTCCGTCTCAGGCATCTTAAAGAATAAGATCAGCTACCCTCCTCCGCTGACCGACAAGAACATGAAGAACCGTCTGAGGGAGAAGCTGAGCGACTACAACCACCCCACCATCACCTCACCTCCGCCAAACAACAACAACTCCTCCTCCTCGCCGCCTCTCTCCTCCGTCAACATCATGACCCCTTCGTCACGACCGCCCTCGCTGGCCTCCAACGACGGAGGTCGCCCCGGCAACCACGAAACCAGCTCCCTCCTCAAGCCCCCCGTCGCACCGCGTCCGCAGGTTCCTGCCGGGGCCCCGCCAGCGGGCATCTACCGGGAGACCAACGGGGGAGTGGCGATGCACTTGAAGTCAGGGACGGTCAACGGAGGCAACGAGTCTGATTCAGAGTAAGTAGGTCTTAGTAAGTAGTGTTGTAGTGTTGGCATGTAACAATGACCTTTTTCTGTTTTTGCATCGTTCTTTGTGCTCATAAAAACAATGATTAAAGGGTGGGTCCATTATTATTATTTATTTATTAGGTTTTTATATCCTTCTGTAGCTTTCCAGTGGTGTTCCTCATATAATCAAATTCAAACATTCAAACAATAGTCACACAATAACCCAAACAAACTAACCGATCGATGCGCTACACCAGCAACTCCTGTGTTCTGCGAGGTAAATTACTGTTTTTGTGAATGGAGTCTGGTGGCTATGAAGACAGTGATATAACGGCTTCAGATCCCCGTTGGAAAGGGCTGTCTGACGGCAAAATAAAGTGGTGAAAATATTCTAAATATAGCGTACGCTTAGACTTTTACTATACATAAAGTATGTACCCTTTTTACCTCGCCGTCAGACAGCCCTTCCCACAGTAACTGAAGCCGTTACATTGCTCTCTTCAAAGCCACCAGACTCCATTCACAAAAACAGTAATTTTACCTCACATAACGCGGGAGTATACCCGTACATACAACCCCACTTCAAAAAAATCCAAACTAACCCTTTCAGTTATTTACATTTACAGTAATTTAGCACAGCTAACTTTGACTCAGCTAGCGTTCACATTATTTATAACCTTATTGATTAGTTTTGATTAGCTTACTTTGGTAACCTACGTCACTGCTTTTTGCAGCGGCTGAATGGGCGTTTCCATTTGAAAAAAAAAACAGAGCAGAACGCAGATGGACCCGCCCTTTAAGTTGAATTTGTAGGAGTCATTTGAATTAGTTTAAAAAGGATTCAAGATCAAGTTGATAGTGATTTTAAGAGTTTGAAAAAAAAAATATGTATAGGTTGACCATTACGTCAACTGATGGAATAATGCATGTATCATAACAGGATCCATAGTTAAAGGAATAGTTTGACATTCTGGGAAATAGGCTTATTCACTTTCTTGCCGAGAATTAGACGAGAAGATTGATACCATACTCGACATGAGAGTGGTATCAATCTTTTCATCCTCCTCTCGCTAAGAAAGCAAACAATCATATTTCCCAAAATGTCAAACTATTCCTTCAACTATAGCATGAATAATATGACCATCCTGCTTGAATGCTGCATGATGGCTTCTTGCATCCCTGCATTCATTTTCACATCGCATGTTCTTCCTTTCTTTCTCCTTGCACCCGTCCTCCCTGCATCCCCCCCTCCACCGTTAACAGTGGCAGTAACGAGACTTCGATCTGACCTGTTAGGAAAACCCAGACCAGCCTGCCCTTGTGAGAGGAGGAGCGAAGAACCTGCTGGGGGTTGGAGAGGAGAGGAAAAGGAGGAGAGCCAAGAGGATGGGAATAAAAGAAAAGAAGAAAAGTGCTGCAGATTGGGTTAAAGGGGGGGGAAATGTTCCCCATGCCTGATCCGTCCATCCATCCCTCCTCTCATGTTCCCTCTCTCTGGAGAGCAGTATTAAATGCAGACGTTAAGACGTTGCCCGAGACGAGAAAAATAAGCAGAAAAAGATGTGAGAAATAATAAAGGGAATGCTGGGCTGTACCACGAGAGGATGCAATGGAGCCACGTGTGCCAAAACCACTGTAGGAAATGACGGGGACGCAGAAAAGAAGAAGAAGACGCCCCAAAAACGGTGTTCCTCCATGGTCGCCCTATCAAAGGGTGAAGTTAGGAAAGCTGGAAAAGGCAGATGAATAATCACCGTGCATGAACCCAGACTCAAAATACATGCTGGTACATTTTGTAGTCCAAAAGGATTTCAAGGACTACAAGTCCTTTTAAAATGTCAGACACAACCTGTTCTCACTGACTATTGGACACTCTGATATCGGACAGCGCTATCACACACACACACACACACACACACACACACCAAGTGCTCTTTTTCTTGTTTGTTTTTTACTCAAAGAAAGGCTTCCCCGGCCTCTCAATGCAGTGCATTTAGAGTGTAATTAACATGTAGATATTGTTAAAGGTGAAGAAGAAATCTATTTTGTATTTCAGCCGTAGCGAGGACAAGTTTTTCTAAACTAAAAAAATCATCTGCTCTGTGTTAAGTTGGGAAAACTTCCCAATGATGCAAATCACTATAGATATGCTGGTTTAATCGACTGAGAACAATCCTGAAATGAGGCCTTACATAAACAAACACATACTGTATTAGCCTGTAGTGGGCTTTCCAGTTTTATTCTGCTATAAAGACACACATTGTGCATGCACAAACACAGAACAGTGGGCCTAAATGAACATTAATTATGTGGAATAATGTTGAAAACTCTCCAGTTCGAGCACTATGAACCTGAAGCCTTCTTTTCCAGTGTCCATCCTGCCTGTTTGTCCAATTGCAACACACTCCTGGTTACCAAAGTCATGAACTACAGAAAATGTGCACATTAGGGTCGGAGTCAGTTTCACTTTTAACTCACTTTTATTCCAAAATATGTGGAAAAAAAGACATTTATTTGGTCTTTAATGGCATAAAAATACAGCACAGGATTAGTTAATCTTCAAATCTATGCTTTTCAAGCACTCAATGGAGACATAATCAAACTTCAGTGTGAATAAAAAGAGTTCAAAGTGGAAATGATGCCAACTCTAATGCATTTGACAGCTAACTTAAAGTCTTGTTTACCACTCACTGAATGCCTTTGTACCAATACATACAACCCCAGTGTTTTCTTGTCCTCCTTGTAATCAATGCTGTTGATAAACGTGTTTTTTTTTATTGATCCGAGACACTGGAAAATGTTTTGTAACATAATGTATATTTATTTTTTATGGTTTCAAGACACTGGAAAGAAAAAAGATGATTGTGACTGTAAAATTAAAAGACATGATGAATTTTTAACAGCAGCCTGTTACACGTCTGTTGCCCGGAAGGAAGCGCGGCTCGTCGAAACATGAACATCGACTGTTCTGGATCCAACGAATGATGAGTAACGGAAAGTGTTACTCACTTATTTCACATTTTCACTCTGGTGTAGGAGGTGTAGGTGTATATTTACATGTTAAAGTAGTCCTGTTTTCATATCAGGGGAAGGATAATATTGTGGATGAGAAAGACGGATGGAGGGACAGATGGTTTGGAATGAATCCAACAGAGATTTCAAACAGAGGTGCACATTTAAGCACTGTGTATGCCATGCAGATGTTGTCCATACAAGGTAATGTATGAGGAGAGCAGTCTTACTGTCTTAATCTGTCCTGTCCTCCGTGATCAGAGCCCCGCTGACTATCAGTGAGCAGTACAGGTCTGTTTACTGTGGGTATGTGAGAGGAAGTATGACCGCTCTACTGTGGAGTTGAACCTCAAACACAAGAAGCATGTGTGTGTGTGTGTATCAAAGTGGGTGGGAGGCTGGTTAGAGGTACAGTACGGCTGTATCTGTCTGAGTGTTAATCCTCATAGAACAATGGTGGCAGGCGGTCTTAATAAATCCCCTCACTTTGATCCAAACCTGTGCAGGGCACACACATGCACACAGTCTATGGAAGCAAATAATTGCATTACACACACACACACACACACACACACCATCGTTCCAGAGTAACTCTATTTTTATACATCAGTTTCAGTTGAGCAAAGGACTCAACTAATTTTCTTTTTTCGTTTAATTTCATTATCATTTCTTTCACAAATAAGTATCGGCGTATCGTAGCAAGCACTTTTACCAAACTGTCAAAACACTGCTTTAATGTTGCATAAAAAATCTTGAATTATCATTGGAGGAACCGAAATTTGCTTAAAGAGGACCTATTATGCTTATTTTCTGGTGAATACTTGCATTTGCTGTTTCTACAAGAACATGTTTACATGCTTTAATGTTTGCACTTTTTTACCTACTGTACTGCAGCACCTCTTTTCACCCTCTGTCTAAAACGCTCTGTTTGAGCTCCTGCCAGACCTTTAACATGCACAAAAAAACTATATGACGCACTAAAGGAAAGGGAAAAAGCACTATAAAGCATAATAGGTCCTCTTTAAACAAATTTTCGGAATGACGTTGCTTATTAAATGTATACAATTTCTACATTGTGCCCACCAAATCTTCCTTAAACTTGCCACTGAAGATGCTTTGTTGTTCACTGCAAAGCCCTGTACTGAACCTTTTACCCCACATTATTTACATTTTTCCACAGCTTTAAGAACCGACACTTTGCTCTGGCATTCCCAAGGTAAGCCGGCTATACGCAGCCCTTTACTTTAATGTTTTTTTCTGTAGGAATTCATCTTCAGCCATGTGTACCAGATTAGTGGAGATGCACTTAGGTGGCGGTGGATCAAAGAGCTGCGAAAAGGTAAAAGGCTGCTGAGGTCACCATGAATGCTCCTTTTGCTTAAACTGGGGGGGATGTAAGTGAATTACATCACTGCAAGGCGTTGAATCCCTCTCTTGTCTCTCCGTGTCTTAGTATAGATAAGATAGGTGTACTCATGTCATTGATGTAAAGGGCAACAGTGCCAAGACCATCACACAAACATGTACGCATCCAGCCTGCTGCCACCGGGTATTGCCAGGTAAATGATTGTGAGCATGCAGAGTGAAAGGTTAGATGGGAGGGTCAGGTTTCACAAGCCTATTGGGCGGTTGGTTGTTATGGCAACTCACGCCAGTCCGTCTCAGGTGACAGAAGGTACAAAGATGAAGTAAAGAGTTGGAACGGAGGTAGATATGTGACAATATGACTGGTGGTGGTTGGATTAGACGTCACAATCATGCATGATAAATGTCAAAACAGGTATCATTCTGTCAGGTTGTCTATATTTCACTTTGGAATAAAAAAAACCTTGGACTTGAAACCTGAGGAGTTCAGTTGTACAAGTAAAGAGTGTCATGGGTCTATCAGAGTGACCCTCTGCCCTCCTGTTTATCTCTGTTCCATGATCACAGACAGGCTAACTAAATAATTCAGACTCATGAGAGCCACGGTTTGGCATCCTAAAGAAACTGCTGTGCTGAACAAGATCAGGCAGGAGGATGACTGGTCCGATTGTGCCATCTACTGGTGAAGAATACAAAGTCACATGTACACCTATGCTGAGTGTGTTCTTAGTATGTTCTTTACTTGTGAGGACAGGAATTGAAAGCACTGAAGGATGAGAGAATTATCTTAAAGTGAGATTATGTAACTTTTGAAGAGAAAGAGGACGACATTGTTCCTTTTACAAAAAAAGAAGTTGAATTCATAAGCAGTAACATGCACCATTGCTTAAAGCTGAAGTAGGCGAGATTGGAGCAAATATTATTTTTATAAAACTGTCGCTATATCGTGACAGTAATACATGAAACAGGTAACCTGAAAAAAATCATGTCCCTCATAATCGATTAATCGTGTAAGTAATTTGTTCGAATAAAAATTCCAAATATTACTCAGTTCTTTCCTCTTAAATGTGACATTTGCTCATTTTCTTTTTCTTATTTGATAGAAACCTGAATGCTTTGGGGAGTGTTGGTTGGATAAAACAAACAATTTGTTGATAAAAAATAAAAATGTTATGAGCTTTTTTTTTTTTTTTTTCTGGCACCAAACGATTAATCTAAACAATAATCAGCAGATTAATTTAAAATGAAAATAATCATTAGTTGCAGCTTTACTGTGTTTTATTACATTCATTCAGAGTTTTCTTCAAATGAAACAGTGTTTTAAATCCACAGAGGAGTTAGACAAACTTGTTTTTATTGAAATTGCGCCTTTGTTGAATAAATGCAGAGCTGCTTTTAGTGGTTTTGTGTCTCTGTGTGTCTCTGCAGGGTGAACATGAATGGCCTCTTCACGTCGCTCGTCTTCATCATAGCTCGTATCACTTTCGCCCCACGGTGGCTGTAAGAAACTGATTTTTCTATCTCCTGTCCATTGTTTCTATAAGGAAGAGTTTCATACAACACACCTGTTTTATTATCAGAGTTTATAAGCTGCATTTGGAAACAACTCTACTGCAGATTGTTCACTTTTACTAACATTACTGAACAGATCTACAGATACACAACAGTCTTTATATAGTAGTATTTACTATATTCATATAAGTAACATAACAATTACTTGTGCATCTTTCTTCAAGGTCAAGCAGACTGCAGTACTGACCATCACTACATGAGGGCGCTCTTGACTAACTACCACTTCCATTTCTACAGACGCTGCACTGACTTGTAGATGCACTTTTATTTATTCTTAATTGGAAGAACATTGCAAGGCATATAAATTAGAGAGCAAATAATTAGTCTTCTATTTTTCATCCATTTTTCAGGAACAGAATGTGGAAGAAATTTTGGGGATTAGTTTCAAAACCTGTTCTTCTAAAAAAAGACGTTCTTCTAAATTCAGGAATTGAAAGAAATGTACTTTAGTCGCAAAGCAGTAATTACAAGATGTTAGAATAAAATAGAAAGCTTTATTGTCATCGTATTAAATACAACGAGATTCACAGTTGTCACTTCTGGTTAGTGCTTTAAAACAAATACTTGACAAGACTAAACGAGGCAGATAAAAAACATATAACAGGTAAAACACACACAGTTATAAAGGAAATAAAACAGGTAAAGTATATGTAATAAATAAATATAAACAGACGTGTTACACTAGAGGAATAAAATATAAAATAGATGTAATGTAAACAGAGGTAATTGCACTTGTAAAATAGATAGGGTAGATGTAATAAATAAAATGTAAACAAAGGTAGTTGCACTTGAGGTGTATATTGCATCAAAGGATACATTGCACAGTCAAAAGTATTTCACATTCAGTGTATTAATATTGCACAGATTTATTGTTTGTTCAGTGTCCGTATGGCCTGGGGAAAGAAACTATTAATATTGCAGCCAATAATCCTCTGGGCCGTGTCTATGACCCTCTGCAGAGCCCTCCTGTCTGGAGGTGTCATGTTAACGTTACTTATTAAAATAAATAGTTGTAGTCATATCTGAGTGTGAAACTGAGCTGAACTGAACGTGAATGAATCATCACTGCTCTGCTTCATGTGAAATTAAAACTAATAAACAGTGAGGTCTGTTTAAAAGTCTCATTGCATTACTTAGACATTTAAAATGTTGACATTTTGACAGTGAGGACCAGAGGGTCCAACATGTCGTCAGTTAACCTTATGGAGACTTTCATTGACTAAATCCACCCTCTCAGTGGTGGAGGAAGTATTCAGATACTCTGTCACAAGTAAAAGTCCTGCATTGAAAATTTTACTTAAAGGTCCCATATCGTGCTCATTTCCAGGTTCATACTTGTATTTTGTGTTTCTACTAGAACATGATTACATGCTTCAATGTTAAAAAAAAACTTTATTTTTCTCATACTGTCTGTCTGAATATGCCTGTATTTATTCTCTGTCTGAAACGCTCCGTTTTAGTGCATTTCTACGAAATTGCGTTGCTAGGCAACAGCTTGGATCCATGTTTACTTCCTGTCAGCTGATGTTATTTACATACACTGCAACCGAAAATAAACTGGGATACATTTATAATGTTTACGTTTAAAACTGTGAAATGGTCTATATATTGTATATTTGTGACATCACAAATGGACAGAAATCCTGACGGCTTGTTTCAAATGCGCAATTTCTGAATACAGGCTATGTGTATTTCTCTGTGGATTGAGCGTTTTGATACTTTCACAGTATTTATATAGCACTTAAACCTGCTTTATAATATAAAAGACATAGAAATCTCACTTTTTACAATATGGGACCTTTAAGTAAAAATATAAGTACAGCAGTACATCTACTTACGAAGGGCATATAGAGACATCATTCAGAGTTTCTTGTAGTAACTTTAACTGCTAATGACTGATTACAGTAGTTGTATGTTGACGTAATTTTTAGGAGACTGTTGGTTTTCTTAACATGTGAACTCCCTCAGCTGTACACACACACTGATGACTAATTCAGGTGGAGGAGGTGCAGCAGCAGAAACACCGAACTAATTAGGTGACAAACGTCTCAGCTGCAGAGAGGAAGCTACAGTTGCAGAGATGGACGTCCAGCTCACTGTGAGTATCTGTTTTTATATGGTCACTCTGTAGGAACCTCGACTTTATGTGTTTGTTCATTGTAATCAGTTTTCTCTGACGATATGAGATGTTTTTTCTTAAGAAAATCATTTGTATGCACATAAACTTAATTTCATAATGCAGGACTTATATTCTGTTAGAAAACTAAAGGATTGATGTCAGTTTTCACTCTTCACAGATTGTTTGAATTTAATAAATCTTGAAAAGTTCTCTGCAAAAGAAAGCAAGAAGATTTTCTTTGCAGTGATATTGATTATGAGTTCTGCAGATTATATCTCATACAATATGCTTTTTATTAACATTATTGACATCATTTTGTAAAGGGCTGTACCATTTAAGTTATGTTTCATTTCCCATGTTTTATTCTATTAACAATAACTTCTGGTCTATTTTTCATTCATGTTCATATCTTCATAACTACTGGCCAGATTTCCACGATATTTTATGTGTATGTTTATTTATTCATTAACCCAGAATTCCCATTAGTTACTACCACTGTAGAAATTTCCTATTCTTGGGGTCTGTACAAAAACTCTACATCACAATGTAAAGAATTATATGTAATTAAAATCCAAAGCAAAAAAAGGGAACAAAAAACAATAGAAAAACAAACAAACTTCTCCCAAACAAATTAATTAATTCATTAGTTAGTTTATTTTTTATTTATTTATCTATTTCTGTGCATATGTATTTATTTTCAAATTAACCTGCACATTTTTTTTTGATAATTGAGGCTTTTAATTAATTTATTTATTTATTTATTTTAATGGCAGCTTTAGTCCTCCGTAGTTTATTGAGCTCTGAGGTAAATTGTTAAATATTGCAAATTTATTTATTTTCAAATTAACCTGCAGATTTATTTGATAATTTTTTTCTTAATTTATTTCTTTGTTATTTCTTTCTTTCTTTCTTTCTAATAACGGCAGCTTTAGTTCTCCATAGTTTATGAATCTCTCTCCAAACTAAACAAAAACCAGGTGTAACGTTCCTGAGCTGATACAGGTAACTAATCTCTACTCAGCTGTCAGTGCGTGTGTGTGTGTGTGTGTGTGTGTGTGTGTGTGTAGCGGTGTCGTCTGTCAGCTCGGAGACTGATGGACAGATGTCTCGTCACCACGGAAACTGTCGTCCTGGGAAACTGTCTCTTCCAGGCTTCAGTCTGTCCTCTGAGAACATGTAATTAACTGATACTCTATATCCTCTGTGTGTGTGTGTGTGTGTGTGTTGCAGGTCGGGGTGGGAGCTCGTCATCTCTCTCAGATTCAGGAGGAGTCGGACAGCAGAGAGCACAGGTAACATTTAATTATCCACTCAGGACATCAAGTACTTGTACTTTACTTGAGTATTTACATAATATACTACTTTATACTTCTACTCCACTACAACCCAGAGGTAAATGTTGTACTTTTTACTCCACTACATATTTGACGGCTTTAGTTGCTTTGCAGATTCAGATTATTAATACAAAATATGTATTATTATAGATTAAACTACCAGCAGTATATAAAGTCATTAAAAGTAGCTCCATCTTAAAATGATGAACATGATTTTTAACATTACAGCACGTAAACATGTTCTAGTAGAAACACAAAATACAAGTATGAACCTGAAAATGAGCATGATATGGGACCTTTAAAGACTAAAAGTCCGGTTGCCTTTGAATTCGAGGAATTCAGGAACACACTACCCAATTTAAAGATTAAAACTTTATTTAGAAACATGGTTCACACTTCTCATTCTGACCTTTAGTCAAGAATTTCCCTATAACAGCCAAACCCAAACATCCAAACACTGGCGAAAATACCCACATTTTCGGAAAAAGAAATAGGTTGGTAGGTTGACCAAGATGTTTAGTGTATATATGTGATGTTAAAGTTTAACATTTAAATTAATGAAGATAAAATAGAAAGATATATCCAAATAAACACTTGGATGGAAACATTTGCTGCTGCTATCTGCAGAAGATCTGGAAACTCAGTCTGAACCGACAATCTAATAACAGTGCGTGTGTGTGTGCGTACATGCGTGCATGCCTGTGTGTGTGATACTCTCCACCGAAGCACGACCTTGGCAGAGGGATACGTTACCGTGATCAGACCCGACCGTAAACAAATCTGAATGGAAACTGGTTTACATGGAAGTGTGTGTGTGTTCTTGTCCAGCTATTTTTGTGGGGACCAATGTGAGTTTTTTGACCATCAGAGTGAGGACACTGAGGATATTTTAGGAAAGTGACGACCTACAAAGGATGGTTTTAAGTTTCAGGTTAGAATCAGGTTTAGGTTAGAGTTAGGGTAAGGGTTGGGGTCAGGTATTTAGTTGTGATGGTTAAGATTAGGTTAAGGGGCTAGGGAACACATTATGTCAATGAGTGTCCTCACAAAGACAGAAGTACAAGGTTGTGTGTGTGATTCAGATTGACAAGATTACAACATGAACATAAAGAAGTGGAACATGACCCCATCACTCTCTCTCTCTCTTTGTGTGTGTCTCAGTACCTGTTTCCTGCCTCCGATCGTCCAGCAGCAGCAGCAGACAGGTGCAGCAGGTAAACCAGGTGAGGACAAGGCAGAGAGACAGGAAGTGAGGCGTCTGTCTGATCCGGCGTCGCTGGCTCTGTACGAGCAGCAGAGGAAGCTGGAGGACAACAGGAGTCTGCTGGAGGAGGTAACAAAGAACGTATATTGATAAGAAGTGAAAGTCAATTGTTCGTTCCGTTAGAACATCAGCGCCCAGCAGCAGAGCCACGCTTCCGCCATTTTGGACTGAAAGTGACAGACAGTAAAACGTCCACCTACAAAAGTAAAATATTCGTATTTAATCTCTACCGAAATGGCCCGTGTTATAAATATAAATACATAAATATTGGATTTAACATTATAGTCATGACCACTGACTATTGGTGTAACAATTTAGCCACAAATTCACAGACTGGCCAACGCGGTCCAGACATATACTCGGTTTGGAGCCAGTCTTGTTATTGGTCAAACAGGATGAAATACAGCATTTGTTGGGGACTATTTTCAGTGGCGGATTAATCCACATTTGGTACCCTAGTGAGTATTTGGGGCAGTAGGACTCAAAATAAACTGTGTGTTTCAGTTGGGTCTTATCGAGGCAGAGCTCCGGGAGTCGGTGCGTCTGGACGTTGAGCGGCAGCAAGAAGCCGAATTCCTTCGCCAACAAGGGAACAACCTGCTGAGAACCAACCTGTGTTACCTGAGCCTCAGCCAGCGCATCGCCAAGTACACATACACCTGAGCACTTCACTTTATTTAAGATATCACTCCTCCGCTTCGAGGTAACTTCCCGTTGTGTCCTCCACAGACCCTGGGTCAGCAGCTACTTCAGGAAGTTCCCCATGCACATCTACTGTCTTCCTGTCCAGCCGGCCAATCACAGACGCCGGAGGCGAGGGCTGACCAAGAAGAGATGAGAGGACTCTGAAATGTGTTTAAAGGGCGGGTCGTTCACTCAGTGACGTAGGTTAGCACAGGAAGCTAATCAATAAGGTTATGACTAATGTGAACACTAGCACTAGCTGAGTTAATGTTAGCTGTTTGGAAATAACTGAAAGGGTTAGTTTGGATTTTTTAAAGTGGGGTTGTATGTATACTCCCGTGTTCTGCGAGGTAAAATTACTGTTTTTATGAATGGAGTCTGGTGGCTTTGAAGACAGCGATAACGGCTTCAGTTCCCCGTCAGAAAGGGCTGTCTGACGGCGAGGTAAAGCAGCTGTGGACGGGAGCAGCAGAAAAACATATAATTTGATATAATAGACAGTAATTTTACCTCTCAGAACGCAGGAGTTGCTGGGTTACCGCTGCATTGATCGGTTAGTTAGTTTGTGTTATTGTGTGACTTTCTGATCTGAACTATATATATATGTATGTATATGTAATGTATATATACTGTACATGTAGCAGCGTTATCATGCAGAAACCTACGTCAGGTCACACTAAAATATATGTACTTTTACCAAAATGTGAATATTCGGATTTGAATACATAAGGAACACCACTGGGAAGATAGAGAATGATATAAAAAAAAAATACTTAAATAAATAATGGACCCGCCCCTTTTAAATTGTTTATGTTTTTGCTATTTTTTACTCCCCAATCCATTATTCTTTCCATAAAGTACAAAAAGACATAATCAAAGAACATTATATTATTAATAATTAATATATAATTAATCTGATTATTCTCTCTTAGCTAAATTTCATATACATAAATCCAAATTTAGTAAATCGAAATTTACATGTTGATTCTCTCCTCTTAATAGCTTTTTTGTTTTCGGAGGAGAGAATCAATTTAATGTATTGTTTGGTTTCATGTTCAAATACAAAAAAATTAAGGTTTAGATTGACTAAATTTTGATTTATGTATATGAACTTTAGCTAAGAGAATAATCAGATTAATAATATAATATTCTTTGATTTTACTGTTACCTTTATGGAAACCAAACAAAACATTCTCTAGACATAGAATAAAATCAGGGTCATTATTATGAATAATGAATCTACTCTACTGCGTCATTCTGGTGTCGCAGCATTACGTTTTTTACGTAACTACGTCACTCCGCTGCCCAGCCCTTCTTCTGTGTCTCTGCTCGGCTCCAGCTCCAGACTACAGACATCATGGTGAGCTTTAAACATCTATTATCTCTCTTTATAAACAGTTTAACAACAACTATTCACCTCTACGAGTAGATGAACTCACAGAGAGTCTGTAGAACACGTTACACACCGGTGGTGTTGTTTCTAGAGTCCGTTATTAGCTTCTCTGTTAGCATAACGGTGCTAACCGGCAGCAGCACATGGGGGCTACGAATGCTAATGCTAAGCTAATGGCTAAGCTAACCGTTTTAACCAACGTTTAATGTTCTATAAGATCATCTAAATCTGTCGTTTCTGCTACAGCTAATAACATCGTAGCTGTTATGTTTGAGGGTGTATTTACAAGAGACTGTGTTCTTGTTCTTCTCACATTAGCCTGTTAGCATGCTAGATTAGCTTGTCATCTTGGATGGAAGCTTCTAGGATGAAGTGATGCTGCGTTCACTGGTGCTCGGAATAAACAGCTCCGTCCACTCCTTTTGTGTTCCAACTAAGATAAAGATGGGACTTTATTTATCCAGAGGGGAAATTGTTTTGCATCATATTGTTTTAAAATATCAACAGTTATTATCAATTTAAATTCAGATTATATTGAACTCCCAGAGGTTCCAGTGGGTTCTTCTATGTCTGCTCGGAAGTGTCCCAGACTCTCTAAAACAAGTGGGTCGTCTGGAAATCTCTGATATCCGAGGTTGTGACTGGAAAATGAAGACACTATCGATGGAAGGACTCATCTTTTTCTGCAGAAATGGAAGAACCCACTGGAATCTCTGGGAGTTCAATATAACCTGCATTTAAATTGATAATAACTGTGGACAAATGTATGAATCAGATCCACATACACAATTATTGACTTCATTCATCATTTAATTTCATCATACTTTCTTCTATATAAGTGCAGTGCCTCAATTTTATTTATGCTTTAACTTTTTTTGAAATGTATTTATTATTATTCTTTCTCTTTTATGGACCAGTCTTGTAACGTTATTGTATCATTGTATTGTGGTTTGTATGTTTATTTGTGTTTAAAATAAAAAGTAAAAATATATATATATATAAATATATATAAATATATTTATATATATATATATTTATATATTGCTGTTGTACACTGCAAATTTCCCCACTGCAGGACTAATAAAGGAATATCTTATCTTATTACATTTAAAGACATCACTGGGATGGACATGTATCACTATTTTCTGACATTTTATGGACCGAACAATTAATCGATAATGAAATAATAGTAAGTTGCAGCCCTAATTTATATATATATATATATATATATATATATATAACTCTCTATATATATATAAATATAACTATATATATATATATATATAACTATAGATATATATAGTTATATATATATATATATAACTATATATATCTATCTATATATATATATAGATAGATAGATAGATATATATAACTATATATATATATATATATATATATATATATAGTTATAGATATATATAACTATATATATATATATATATATATAGTTATATATAACTATCTATCTATATATATAACTATATATATCTATCTATATAGATATATATAGATAGATAGATAGATATATAACTATATATAGATATATATAGATATATAGTTATATAACTATATATATATATATAGATATATAACTATATCTATATATATATATATATATATATATATATATATATATATATATATATAAAAAAAAATATAAAAATTAGGGCTGCAACTTACTATTATTTCATTATCGATTAATTGTTTGGTCCATAAAATGTCAGAAAATAGTGATACATATCCATCCCAGTGATGTCTTTAAATGTAATAAGATAAGATATTCCTTTATTAGTCCCGCAGTGGGGAAATCTGCAGTGTACAGCAGCAAAAGGGGATAGTGCAAAAAACAAGATGCATCAGCTAACACAGTAAAAAAGTGCTAAACAAAGTGTAACAAAATATGAACCATTTAAATAGAAGGAAGTATAAAAAATAGGAGCAGAATATACAGTATTGACAATAAACAGACTATAAACAAAATTGCACAAGTTGAAAATGATATTGCACAGTGAGAATAAAATGAAATGAAATTCCACATGAAAATATTAGGTTATTGTCAGTTTTTGGTGTGTAAGTGGTCTACTGGGAGCATTGTTTTGTCAGGCCAAAACTCAAAGATATTCAGTGTAATTGTGATATTTCTGCCCCTAATAAATGTAAATCAATTTCTGCTTATTGAATGTAGCCTGAAATCTTATTAAACTAAAATATGTAACAGAATTATTGTGTAGTGTATTATTATTGTAAGTTTGTGTGTGGTGATATTGATCGATGGGTTGATTGTTGGCCTCTCTCTGCAGGCGTCCTTATCAATGGCCCCGATGAACATCTTCCGTCATGGAGCTGATGAAGAGAAAGCCGAGACTGCACGACTGGTGGGTTTTGTTTTTATTCTGTGTTTTTTATTTTTATTTTTTATTTCACAAGTTGAAGAGGAAGATAAACCTCTGAAACTTTATGTAACTGTTTTCCCATTTGTGTGTTTTCTCTGCAGTCGTCCTTCATCGGCGCCATCGCTATCGGAGATCTGGTGAAGAGCACATTGGGCCCAAAAGGGATGGTATGTCATGTTGATCACTAGAGATGATTATTGGTTCGATTATACAGATTTCTGTGTTGAATTCAGGCATTATTGAACTAGAAAAGTTGCCAAATATATCCTGAAAAAATATATAAAAACTGTTTTATTTTCAGCAGATTAAACTGTCATAAATCAGAATCAGGTTTCCATATACTAGGAATGTACCTTAGTGTTTTAGTAAGAGAAAAGAAAAAGAAAAATACTACCAAAGTGGAGAATCATAAATAAAAAAAATTACAATAAATTGTATGAAATATATAGATTTTGAAAAAGTTTGCGTGTTAAAGAGTAAATATTGCCAAGTATGAGTTCAATGCTGTCCATTTTCAAATAAAAAAAAAATTATATATATTTTTACTTGAGTCTATTTGAGGTTGATTTACTCAAATCTACTTTAGGAAATCATCTGTAGTTGAACAATTTCCTGTTTTTTTTCTTCAGGACAAGATCCTGCTGGGTGGAGGGAAAGGCGGTTCGGTGACAGTGACCAACGACGGAGCGACCATCCTGAAAGCCATCGGAGTCGACAACCCTGCTGCTAAAGTTCTGGTTGGTGAGTGAAGCTGCAGAAATATCTACTGGACAGAATGGTCAAACTGGTTGCACATCCTTTGGATTATCATTTCTGCACATTTCACATATTTTTTATATTTCATACTGTGAGCTTTTGCACATTCCTGCATGAAATTTGACAACTCTTTCATTTACAAAAATAACTGATATATTTTACAAATTTTTAAACATTTTTCTTATTTTTATTGTCAGTCTTTATTAATATTTAGGACTATTATTTATTATTATATTGTACATATTTTTATATTTTTTATTTTAAAAAACTGATATATTCTTCATATTTTTCATATTTTTGTAATTATAAAAAAATACATATTTTTTACATTTTTAAAAATATCATTTTCTTCTTGTCTTTCCACTCGCCAGTTTATTAAGAAGGATTCAGTAAATTGAACTAAAAATGATTTGCAGAATTGACAATAAAGGGTAATTTTATTTCTGTTTGTGTTTCCAGACATGTCAAAGGTTCAGGATGATGAGGTTGGAGACGGGACGACCTCTGTCACTGTGCTCGCTGCAGAGCTGCTGCGGGTAAAATACCGTTTATCTTTAATTTAAAGATTGATTTGACTGGTTTTAAAGAGTCACCGTACACTTCCTGTTTCTCTTTAAACGGTTACAGGAGGCCGAGCTGCTGATCGCCAAAAAGATTCACCCACAGACCATCATCGCTGGCTGGAGGAAGGCCACTCAGGCTGCCAGAGAGGCTCTGAGGGAGGCCGCTGTGGATCACAGGTTAGATATCTGATATATAACTTTAGATCTCTGAACACGTACTAATAACAGTCTGACTGACTGTAACTACACAACAGCATTCATTTAACTTGAGAGTAATTAAACAAATCAAATTTATCCATCTAAACTAATTTATTTATTAAATTGCAAACAATAATATTTTCTCTGTGTCCTCCATCCCTCCCATCTCCATAGCAACGACCCGGCCCGTTTCCAGGAAGACCTGCTGAACATCGCTCGGACAACGCTGTCCTCCAAACTGCTGACTCACCACAAAGCCCACTTCTCCCAGCTCGCCGTGGACGCCGTCATGAGGCTGAAGGGCTCCGGCAACCTGGAGGCCATTCACGTCATCAAGAAGCTGGGCGGCAGCCTCACCGACTCCTACCTGGACGAAGGTCAGTGACTGTGTGATGTTATCGTAACCACCGTGCTGCTCTCTGATTGGCTGCTGTAATGGTTCTGCTTGGTCTCCAGGTTTCCTGTTGGACAAGAAGATCGGAGTGAACCAACCGAAGAGGATGGAGAACGTTAAGATCCTCATCGCCAACACGGGCATGGACACCGACAAGATCAAGGTACGTCCTCTACCTTAAAACCAGAGTCTGTTCTCTTCACTAGGAGACTTTTTTTGTGAAGCTGCAGCAGGAAGTATCAGTTTAACATAAACGGGAAGCTTCAAACTCAAACAGACTGAGAGGATTTAGGACTTCTAAATAGAAGATTTTAAAAAATTTGCGGAGATTTCCAACCAATCCAGAGCACGATAAAACCGTCTGGGAGCCTCTGACTTTATGCGACTGCCCGCTTCTACGCCATGCTGGAAGACCTGACTTTTATATTGTGTGTGTGTGTGTGTGTGTGTGTCTCAGATCTTTGGCTCCAGGGTTCGCGTCGACTCAACGGCGAAGGTTGCAGAGATCGAATTGGCGGAGAAAGAGAAGATGAAGGAGAAGGTCGACCGCATCCTGAAACACGGAATCAACTGCTTCATCAACAGGTACGCACAAACACAAGAGTATTATACAGATCCTTTATTACAGTCAGAGTACTAATACCATTACTGAAGTAAAAGTATGACTTGGTTTATGAAGACTCAAACAGGAAGTCCTGTTCTTTCTTTCTCCACAGACAGTTGATCTATAACTACCCAGAGCAGCTGTTTGCTCAGGCCGGCGTCATGGCCATCGAGCACGCTGACTTCGCCGGCGTGGAGCGCCTCGCTCTGGTCACCGGAGGCGAGATCAGCTCCACCTTCGACCACCCCGAGCTGGTGAAACTGGGTCGCTGCAAGCTGATTGAGGAGGTGATGATCGGAGAGGACATGCTCATCCACTTCTCTGGCGTCGCCATGGGTACGAACACACACATATAGGTCATGTATTCTGACTTCTACAGGCTTAACGCACCTGGCATCTACTTGACCTTTGACCCCTGACCCTGTCCCTCAGGTGAGGCGTGCACCATCGTCCTGCGAGGAGCAACTCAGCAGATTCTGGACGAGGCGGAGCGCTCGCTGCACGATGCTCTGTGTGTGTTGGCTCAGACGGTGAAGGAGCCCCGCACCGTCTACGGAGGAGGTACTAACACGCTTTATATGGAGGGTGATGAGCGCCGCGTACACAGAGACGCCTGTATGAAGTGTTGGCAGTGACATTAACATGACAAAGGTGTAACCTGCATGTACTCTCCTCTCCGTCAGGCTGCTCTGAGATGCTGATGGCCAAGGTGGTGAGTGATCTGGCCAATAGGACGCCAGGAAAGGAGGCGGTCGCCATGGAGTCGTTCGCCAAGGCTCTGAGGATGGTACGGACCCGTTTTTTTAGATAAAAAAATTACATAAACGATTAATCGATAATCAAAATGTAGTTAGTTAGTCCAATAGTTGGAGATTAATTTAATAGTTTACAACTAATCGATTAATCCTTGAAGCTCTGGTTTTCTTGAACTAATTTTTCTAACCGTTTTCTCCTCCAGCTGCCGACCATCATCGCCGACAACGCCGGCTACGACAGCGCCGACCTGGTGGCTCAACTGAGAGCTGCTCACCAGGAGAACAAGACCTTCTGTGGACTGAGTGAGTGAACGGACAAATATTCATCACCTCAAACGCCTCGGAAGATAATAACTGCACAGCTTCAACTCATGTGCTGCTTCATTCATAAAACAAGGAAGTACTCTAGTATTGATTTAGGACTATTTTAGGACGAGGGGAGAGCGTTCCTCTTTGTTTGATAACGTTAAAGGTAGAGTTTGGCTCTGCTGTCGGCTTCACGACTCATTAAAAAGAGAGAGAGATTCTGAGCGGTAGAAGAGACAGACGGTGCTGTGAATGAGAGAAAATAAAGATAATTTCTGATTGTTTCATGGCGGTTACGTTCTAAAGCACAAATAATAATATTTATATATTGATGACAATCAAACTATCATCATTTGCATAATCCTTGCAGGTTTCCACTATGGAAACGCAGACGAAAGTAGGCTGAAGGAAACTTTTAGTTCCATGAAAAGTAGTTCCTGGGACTAAATTTACCAGGAACTTCTTGGTGGAAACCCGGCTTAAGACACTTATCACAGTATGTCTCCCGTCTATCCCCTGCAGACATGATTGACGGTTCGGTGAGCAACATGGCGGAGATGGGGATCACAGAGTCGTTCCAGGTGAAGCGTCAGGTTCTGCTGAGCGCCTCTGAAGCCGCCGAGATGATCCTGAGAGTCGACAACATCATCAAAGCTGCTCCCAGGTCAGCCCATCGCACCTTTTTCCTCTATTTTTATCTGTTAAATCTTCATCTGTATCTCTACATTTATATACAGAGTAAACTGGATTATATTTTGATTGTATCGCAGCAACATATCATTTAGAAAAATTAGGAAGTTCTGCAAAATATTAGAACAATAATATCGTGTGTAAGCGGATGATGGTAACTTAAACATGGAGAAATACCAGGATGGTCCTTTAAAGCTGGGGTTGGCGATGAGACATTTCAATGTTTGTTTACTGACTGTTGTTGTTTGTTTGTGTAGGAAGAGAGTTCCCGACCATCACCCCTGCTAGACGAGGAAGAGGAGGAGGAGGAGGATGAAGATGACGACTGGGGGAGGGATCAGTTTTGTTATTTATCGCCTCTGTGTAGTTCAGATTTAAAGAAACGCTCCGCTGTTTGTTTTTTTTCGCTGTTAAACTCTGACTGTAATAGAACTGCACAGACAGAACGTCAGTCTGGACGTTTGTTTGTTTTTGTTTACTGAAAATAAAAGAATCAAATCCTCATCAGCACATCTGTTTATTGTCTTTGTGTCTCTTCTAACTCCGATAGTTCAGATAATTAAACGCTCTGACACGAGGCAGTCTTACAGGTTCGTTATGTGTCAGCTGAAGATGGACTTTGGCTGTAATCAAAATGTCTTTTAAATGTGTATTTTGAATTTTTTTGTATTAGAAGGAATCCTAAAATCAGGTGCGTTCACCCCCCTTGCTGTGTGTTGGCTCGTTGTTGGTTCATCAGGTCAGAGTCACTGAGACCTCAGAGAGTCAACACACTGACATTTAGTTCTGTAGTCTAAACTACTCAGACAATCAGCTGTTAGAGCGGTATAATAGTTTAACCATTAAACTGAACCATCTTATTCAGTCATTCATTGTTCCCTAAAGAAAAGACACTTTGTAGTTTATATAGTCAGCAGCACATTGGGATTTCTAACACTTGTAGTGTCATTTTTTTTGCAAAAAATACAGTTTTTGTCCCATTTTTGTGTTTGAAGGTACTAAATAAATTTTGTACTTTATGTTAATTCAGACACTCATATAAAATGGCATAAAGTGAATGTGTATCGGGGCCATTGTAGGTAACAAAAAAAATAAAAGTAAATTACGAAGCCAGGGGAGGGGGGTAATATTCTGAGAAAAAAAAACAATATCCGAGATTAAAGTCGTATATTTACAAGAAAAAACTTGGATATTAAATTTACGAGAAAAAAATTAAACAAATATTCGAGAAAAAACTATTTGATGTAAAATAAAAAATGAACGAAAAAAAACATAAATATAAATAAATTTACCACTTTAATCTCAGAGAATATTTAATTTTTTCCTCTACTAGCTTTTCCCGGAGCTTTCAACTGCATCTCATAGCCTTCCTCAGTGGATGAAAGGTCCAGAAAAAAATGCAGGTAAATACACCTTTACTGACTTAAGGTTTATTTTAATATTGTCTGATAGCTGCTTACTTTTACAGTATTTTATTAGATAATTATTGATATATCAGGTTTCAGATACCTCATGCTGTGTTGTTTATCAGCAGAGCAGCAGATCCAATCAGAGCAGCAGAGAACTCTGATAAAACCTCCTGATCGTCTACCAACCTCAAGTCCTACAGACTCAGAGAGGCATGTTGAGGCTGCTGTTGGTGCTGCTGGTTTGGACCTGGTCGAGCTCGGCGCTGGTCCGGTAGGAAAAAATACACCTTCATTAATATCAGTGTATTAATACTGTAACTGTCTTTACATTAGTCGAGTCAAGAGGGTTTCTATTAAGTCCAAGCAATGACATTTTGGATTTATGTTTATATTTACAGTGCAATGCTTCATAACTATATACACAGTTATTACCCATTTTGACATGACAAATAATGTGATTTAATAAAAAATGTATGCAGCATTTTATGGGTTCAAACACCACTTTTCTTCATGTCTGGTCTCAATGTTAAGTTACGTACAATCGTAAAAAACAATTAATTTAAATGTCTCAAAAATATTATAAAAATTAAAAAAGCAAAATGCATAAAATGAACATTATTGTATTATTGTTGCTGTAAGAACAAGTGATGAAAACCATAAATAATAGACATGTTGCAGATTAAAATGTAATTTTGTGTACCTGTTTATATGTATTACATACTCTGATGGTTAAAATTAAAGTTCATTGAGGCTGATGGAGAGTCAAAAGTAACGTAGTTGTAGAAAAACCCAGAGACGAATGATCTTTTTCTTTAACAGTCCAAAAACATATGTTTTTATTGCCACAATAATTTAATTTTATTGTCGGATCAAGTTCGGGAGTCAAGTTTCAGTCGGGTTGTTTTACATTTCGTATATATAATTAATTATAATATCATTTTTTCAGGTTTTTTCTTGTTTAAAAGAAGAGTTTGACATTTTGAGAAATACATTTTCTAGAGAGTTAGATGAGTAGATTGAACTTGAGGTGCTGGACGGAGCCAGGCTAGCTGTTTCCACCCGTTTCCAGTCTTTATGCTAAGCTATGCTAACTGGTATTTATCTTTTCATCCAACTCATCGAAGCAAATGAGTTTATTTCCCAAAATGTTGAACTAATCCTTTAAAAAATTAGAAATATGCCTATGAGACACTAAAAGTTTAACCCCCGATACTGAAACGTTTCCTTGCCAGGGTCCCTCTGAGGCGGGCGCCTTCGATTCGCTCCCAGCTGCGAGCCTCCGGCCGTCTGGAGGAGTTCCTGACGGATCACCGCCCCGACATGTTTAACCGGCGCTACGCTCAGTGCTTCCCGCCCGGCACGCCGTCACTGCGGCTTGGACGCTCCAGTGAGAAGATCTACAACTTCATGGACGTAAGAACTACATTAACTGTCTCAACTTTACTGATGTGCTCCCGATCAATAAAGGCACTAAACCAACATCTGCTCATTTAAAAATGTTCACAGATCCAAGTTTTGAACTTGAAGTGATTTAATACATTTTAATAAAATTAAATGTGTAATTATAATATTAAGAAATATTATTGATATTATTATTATTATTATTATAAATTAAATTGAAAAACATGTATATAATAATAGTAATACTAAAGAAATATAAATAAATAAATAAAATTATAAAATAAAAAAATGAAATAAATTATTATTATTGTTATTATAAATTCAAATGTAAAAATGTATATAATAATAGTAATAATAAAGAAATATAAAGAAATAAAAATAAACAAATTAATAAAATACATTCATTCACAAGTTTACCAACACCTACTTATATCCCTGTGGTTAATTCACCTGCACAGGATGGATACAGAGAACATACTGTCTGTTTAAGGCACGTTTCCAAAAAAGGAAATTAAACAGAATATACAAATAAATAAGTATTATGAATATAATTTAATAAAATACTCAAACAAAATCAATTAAATAATGGTGGCAACAAAACTATTCAGGAGACACTATTTGTGACTTATTCCTAATTTTAAAAACAGCACTGCAGATAAATCAATCATAAAATTACGTTTATTAAATATTCTGTTATTCTTTTAATATTTTATATATTAGATTATTAGATTATGTGGTAATACTTTTAGTGGAAACACAAAAAAACACAAGATTATCTGGTTCTCAATACGACCACCAGATGGCCTTAAAGTCAAAGACTTTTTATTTTTTATTAAGTCAGACTTTAAACCAGCAACTATTCCCAGTAACACCATGTTGTTTTGTTTGTGTTGTATCGTTTCCGTACAGCTACAGACTTACTAACATTGTGTGTTTCTGTTGTTTCAGGCTCAGTATTACGGTGAAATCACGTTGGGATCTCCGGAGCAGAACTTCTCTGTGATTTTTGACACTGGCTCAGCCGACCTCTGGGTGCCGTCGACCTACTGCGTCAGCCAGGCCTGTGGTACGACACAGCAATGCTCTACACTACACTACACAACGCTACACACTACTGACAAGACATTATACCCTATAGTACAAACCCCACCCAAGTGTTTGCATTGGTATTTATTTATAAGGGTTGTGTTAGTGGGTCAGGACAGCATGGCAGCACGGTTTAGTGTGTTCCTGACTGTGATAAGAAGTTCAAGGTCACTGTGTGTGTGTGTGTGTGTGTGTGTGTGTGTGTGTTCCCAGCATTGCACAAGCGTTTCAGGGCATTTGAATCCTCGTCGTTCCATCATGACGGTCGGATGTTTGGGATTCACTACGGATCAGGACACCTGCTGGGAGTCATGGCCAGAGACACACTGAAGGTCTTATTCTACACTACTTAAAACAAAGTCATTAAATGTGTTAACACTTGAGGTATCCTGGTGGCCCAATAAACACATGCCATATATCTGCAGTGTCCCTGGTTCAGTTTCAGTCTGGACTTTAGTTGCTCTTTCACGAGATTGTTAAGGTTAGGTATTGACCTTGAATAGTTAGGATAGGTCGTCGGGCAATGAGTCTTGCAAGGGTTTTTGCAAGTTTTCGCAGATCTCAGATCAGATTTCGCAAATTGCAGGATCCCTTCTAGACACGACCCTCAAACAAAGCTAGTTAGAGTGGAGCTTGAGCGGTGTCCAAAGAGTTTGGTTCCGTTGACCAATCAGAGCAGACTGGGCTTTTCGGGAGGGAATCTATAGGGAATCTAAGTCAATTGTCACTTTTGCATCCTTGAATTGGATGCAATAGTAAAGATATAATTTGGAGCCCTCAGTAGTACCATAAATAAACAAATTATGAAAAATAAATTAGCTTGGGATTATGTCAAAATTACCAATAAAAGCTACCTTATTGACATAAAGTACAGCTGTGAAAACAAAGTTATTTATTTCAGATTTAGTAGCTGAATGGTTACAGTGTACAGTATGCCGAATAACCGCAACGTCCAAGGATTTTGTCGTGGATCTGAGTTGCATGTCACACCTGACGGTTTCCCGTCTGCCTCGTCACTACCGACTGTCCAAAAAGGACGAACATGTCGAAAAAAATGATTTTATTTATGTAAAAAATAATATGTTTTGAACAAAAATACTTGCGTGCCTAAAATTTCCAGACAAAAACTACTGATTTCACTGTCATGGAAATATAAAAATGTCCAAATATGAAATTGCAATTTGTAACAAGATCAATTCTTTGTCCCATTTATTAAGATACCAAACCAACAAATAAGTGTTTCTTTGGAAAAGGATGTTGACATCTTTTGCCATCGAGCTGCGAAGGATTTAAAGATTTATTTTGACCCCATGTAGCTGAAGATGGACACAGGAATTTGACTTGGTGTTACAGCTCAGTAAAACAAGGAAGTTAAAAAAAATTCTCTAATCAGTAATCTTCTGTTTCAGGTCGGCAGTCTGACCGCCCTGAACCAGGAGTTTGGGGAGTCCGTCTACGAGCCCGGTGCCGCATTTGTAATGGCGAAGTTCGACGGCGTTCTGGGGATGGCTTACCCGTCCTTGGCAGAGATCCTTGGAAACCCCGTTTTTGACAACATGATGGCGCAGGAGACGGTGGAGGAGCCGGTCTTCTCCTTCTACCTCAGCAGGTGCGACCATGACTCACGTTTGACTATTTTGAAGCATTCACACCAGGAGCTCACCGTTACAACCAGTTTAGGGGTTCGTTGCCTTGCTCAGGGGCGCATTGGAGAGAGGAGGACTTGCTTGTGGTTTCCAAACTGGAGTCCAAGGTCCTCCAGGAGTCAAGTTCAAGGATCCACAGAGTTTGGGTGTTCAAGGGGTTTCAGGAGAGGTTTGGAAAGCGTCTAAGATTTCCAGGAAGTTCCAAGGTTTCCCTGTGTTTCAGGAGAGTCCAAAGACATAAAGAGATCTAGGATCCTAGGTCCCAGGGTTCTTCAAGGATCGCTGATTAATGAATTTGTTGGTAGAATATTTGGTTGAATTAATAACTTGCTGAATCTTGGGACACGGTTTGAGACATTTGGTCTCAAGGGATCCAGAGAAGTCAAGGAGGTTTCAAGGATATCACAGGAGTCAAGAGGGTCTCTGGGAATTCAGAAGCCTCAGTGGTTTGATAAGAAACTGTTTGGGGTCCATAAACAAAGAATAAATTGCCGTTTGTTAATTTTGTCCCTGCAGGAAAACAAGTAGCGGTTACCCAGAAGGCGAACTGTTGCTTGGCGGTAAAGACGAGGCGTTGTACAGCGGACCAATCAACTGGCTCCCTGTGACTGCGAAGGCATACTGGCAGATTAAGATGGACAGGTTGAAGTCTTGATCGTGTACTAACAAGTGCTTATTTTCGAAATGTTTTTCTTGATTTTGGTGGCACAGATCTTTTGTGTATGTTTCAGTGTGGCGGTGCAGGGTGTGAGTTCGTTCTGTCCTCATGGTTGCCAGGCGATTGTCGATACTGGAACCTCCCTCATCGCTGGACCGACCAGTGACATCCTCAATCTTCAGCAGCTGATTGGAGCCTCGCCCACAAACATAGCAGAGGTTAAACCCAAATTTAATTGCATAATCTAAATCTTATTAGACATTTCTGGAGAGTTTGCTAACATATAATCTCATTTGAACCTTTGTGTGTGTGCTTCAGTTCATTATCGACTGCGCCAGGTTGTCCAGTTTGCCTCATGTGACGTTCGTCCTGGGAGGAAAGGAGTACACACTGACTGCTGAGCAATACGTCAGGAAGGTTTGTCTTTCCATCATTGCTTTGTCTTCTTTAGCTTCCAAATGGCTGACAGACTTTGTTTTGGATTACGCTGTTAGCATGTAGGGTAGGAATCCAGGAGTTTGGGGGTATTCTAAAGGGTTTCTGGGGTGCTCTAAGAGTTCAGCAGAAACTAAAGGTCCAAAAGTACAGACCGTTTTGGTTTCTCAGGAGGTCACCCCAACCAACCTCTATACCACAGCTAAGTTTTCCTCTCTGGTTCAGGGTCTGCTGATGAATGGGGGTCTATCTCAGAACATATTAGATGATGTATTGAATCAAAGACTTTGCTTCTAAATACAGCTAACATTAAACATTTTTTGTCATTGTCATGTTTTGTCAGTTTTTTTATCTTGGACCTGAGAGAAACGATAATTCATTCAGTTATATTTTTTTATGCTTGACATGACAAATAAACGTGAGCATAAATATACAGTATGATACTGAAATGTCATCTTCAAAAGTCATCTCTTTGTCTCTCTATCTCCCAGGAGATGTTTGGCGACAGGGAGTTGTGTTTCAGTGGTTTCCAGGCCGTGGACATTGTGACCCCAGAAGGCCCCCTGTGGATTCTGGGAGATGTATTTCTGACAGAGTTCTACAGCATCTTCGACAGAGGACAGGACCGGGTCGGCTTTGCCTCCGCTAAGCACCCAGCCCAACTCTAACCCATCGGTTATCAATAAGCTGACGACTGTATCATCAATAAATACTGTACAATTAAAAAGAGCATTTTTTTATTCTTGCAAAGGCACCAACTCAAATAGCACTTAGCTAGCAGTATTGTGCTTACGTTATCCATCATTTTCTGACCTACTGTATTTTGCAACTTTTGTGAGAATCTGCCAATCAGCGGTCCATCAACAGTGCCCATCCTCCAATTAAATCATCAACCACAAACAACCATAATTGGCTGTAGGGATGTCACAAGAACCAATACTTTGGTACCAAGTCAATGCCAAAATTTTGAAAACATAATGGTACTCGTTTTTTCTGCAGGTACCGTCAGGGCTCGAGACCAACAGCATCCCGTCGTCCCGGAGACGATAGAAAATATGCTTGGGAAGCAGTAAACTCACTATCGATGTGTCCAGGAGACGAACCCTATTTATTCCCTAATAATGCGACATTGCGAACAACACATCCGTGTTGAGAGCTAACTGCTAATGTTAACAGGAGGTACCATTGATTTACATTATGATGCGCTCAGGCTCTATTCAATAAAAATGAGTATTGGGCGAAGATAAATTCTAATGTTATCGTTATGTGTTCAAATGTAATATTGTAAAATGTAGTTTTTGGTGAAAAACCTGACGAAATCCAGTTGTTTGAAGGAGATGTTTTCACATCAATATAAAATAGATAATAGAGAGGGAATTATGACCTGTTTTACTTTTGTTTTTTACCGTGGTATCCAATTGGTATCGAGAATCGTGGAATTTCACTGGTATCAAATACTAAAGTTCTGGTATTGTGACATCCCCAATTGGCTGAACTGTGGAGTATGGCCTTGGTGACACAATTCTTAATTTTTGGTGACCCATTGACAAATAAGTCAGGTTGTATTTTTTTTTAAAAAGTACAGTTTTTGGTTATTCAGCAGCAGCAACAGATACGAGAAATTCATTACTTCAGTTACATTAACAAAAACAGACAAACTGCTATCACATGAACACATATTTTGTGCCAGAAAAGATTTTAGAAAGTCCAGTCAGTAATCCTGAGAACTTTTACCTAATCAGCAATCACCACAGTTGAGTCTTGGAACCAAAGCTGAAGTGTGTCCAGCTGCAGTTCCTCTAATGGCCACCAGATGACATCCAAGAAATCACTCACTGTATTGAAGCAAGTGGGAAAATCCCCAACTTTTTTCCACAACATGTTCAGCTGTTGGTGGCTAATTTCACTTCTTCTAATGTGCGTTGAGTTTCTCTTCCATTAAGAAAATGTTAAGGCAGGCGTTTCTTGAATGGCAGGTGTTTAAGCCCATCAAACTCAGCCATGGTGGTTGTTGATTGCTCTTCCCGTCAAGTTGTCCATTTTCTGAGCTTAAAAGTCGATTACCAGTATTAGGATTCTTTAGCATTCTTTGGTGTACCATTTTATGGTTATGGTTTATCTCCAGTGACTAAGCTGGTAACAAGTGGTAAACCCAAACTCCAGGCTTCAAAACATCCCTTCAGAGGTTGGAGATTTCTAAGCAACTTTCCTCTTGTGGCTTCCTTTGTTGGGTAAAGTCATTGCCAATACTGAGGTTGGCTCTGTTTGGGCAGTATTATGTTAATGTGTTAGTGGTAGTCTGGGATTGGGAGTCCTGGTTTCTGATATCTTCACTGTTGTCGGTTACTTCTTTATCGTCGTCCTCCATCCCCGCCACTCCCTGGAAGTCGTAATCGTTATCAGGATCAGGGAGCTGCAGAGTGTCGGTAGGTTGAGCGGGTGATCGTCGGGATTGAAATCGAGCTAGGCCTCGTCTCCGCCTTCCCAGAGCCTTGGGGCTCGGCAAGCTTCGGACCGACCCCTTCGATGACTGCCTGGAGAACTGGAGGGAGAACTGGCGCCCTCGTGGCCGGATGGGGGGGTGATGTGTCCAGCGGAATTCCTTGGGTCCCAGCTGGGTAGGGGAACAACAGACCGAGGAACCCCTCCTGGAAATACAAAGAGTCCGATCACAAGGGAAAGAAGAATATTACCAAAGCCAAGACCATGTGGTTGCTAGTCATTTTCATAATCCCATTATCTCAAAACAGCATCATCATGGTTTCAGTAAGGACAGAGTTGGACAAACAAAGAGTGGAAAGTCAGAAGAATTACCTCGGGGTTTCCAAGCCCGGTGCCTCCTCACTGGGGGAAGAATCCAGTCCGTTCTGAGGTTTTGCCGCCTCACCGTTGCCAGAAGGACTCATGTTGTGACAGACGTCACCGGTCAACGGCGGACTGACGACGAGTTGGGGGAAAACAGTACAGGGCGAGCTTTCAGGTGACGGAGGGTTGCTGCTGACCTCCCTTAAGGTGGACAGGGTGTCCTTGGCAGGGGAGGGTAGACCCATATCGTCTGGACGTGAATTGACCCTGGATGGACGATAAAATGGACCAACTGTTAATATAATCAGACACAGTGCTAACCACTGAGCCACCTTGCTGCCCAATAACACGCTAGCTGTAATTGAAATCAGCCAATATGGGCACCATTCGTGCTATAAGTGGACAAGCGGTTGTAGCAAGTAATGCACTGCATTAAATTCGTATGTAATCTACGTAAGACTGTATGCATGTAACAAGCGTGTTGCTGGACATTCGTAGGTAACATTTCATACGATATTATACGAACCCTTGTATGAAGGAACCCTTGTATGAAGATACGTTGAAATGGAGCAATACTGAACCTGAAGTCTGGGAAGAAGCTTCCTGTTGCGTCACTGCTGTGTCGTTTAAAGATGGGTCGAAGAGGTTGGAGTTCAGGAGGATCCTGAACGCTCAGCAGCCGGCGGACTCGACCCATAACCTGAAAACACCAAAAGATATGATGGTAGAAAAAGGTTAAATACTCTGTAAACATGGAAGGCTGTTTAAATGGAGTATAAAGTGGCGCTAACCACACCAAAAAGTATTCCTGCCTTCCTTGGCTAATGACATTTCCCATTATGTTTCACTGATATCGGTCATGCAGTTTGTGCGATAACCTGTTTACAGACTGACAAACAATCACACGTGGCTAAAAACAGAAGTTATAAAAATGCTGTATTACCGACTCTTGGCGCCCTGTCAAAACAGAGTCCTGTTGCCGTGGACGACTGTAGCTAACGACGTCAGCCTCATCAAACTGCAGGATGTCAGAGAGTCTGGAAGACACATTGGAAGAAAGTTTGATGCGAACTAGCTCCCTGCATAACAGTTGCCATAACAACCAAAGAGGGTTACAGAATTGGTTTCAACCAATCAGCTTGCTCAGCTGAAATGTGTAATATGTATATACTGTATAAGTGTGTGTGTGTGTGTGTGTTGACCCCATGTCAGTGGTGGAGCCGAGGAATGACGGGATGCAGTAGTCGGCAGCAGCCAGCGTGTACGGCGGGCGCGCCTCGCAGTCGTTCCAGTACATGTCCTTGGTCATGTGAGGCAGGTTCATGTGCATCTCATCTACAGCCAGCAGAGACACCTGGAGGGACAGGTGCATGCCTTAGTAAAGTAGCTAATATCTGCTGCTGGAGGCCAGAGCATACGGTACATAAAGAAGACAATCATCTTAATTAACAGTGTATTGCTGTGATATAGCAAACAACAATATGTGTCACATAACATCATGTTCTCTGCTTCCAGAGTGTCTGAGCGCTGTGATTGGCCGCTGACCTGAAGGTTCCTGTCGATGATCCAGTTAGCTTCAAAGTCGTCATCGTCCTCTCCGAACGGGTTGATCAGCTGCTCCGCTACCTGACGACAAATCACATTTGGAGTTCAGAGCGGTATTTTTTAAAGATTTACGTCTTCAGTAGGAACCAATGGGCTTGTGGCCACAGCGTTGATTTTTCGTGGGATTTGTTGACATTAAAAAATATTAAAATATCGCCGGCTTTGTCCTGTAAGGGAAAGTGATCTTTACCTTCAGCCAGCCGGAGTAGAAGAAGAACTGCAGCAGGGTGAAGACGGGGACGTAGATGTCGAGGTCGTGACCTTGGTAGCCCTGTTTGGGGTCGAGGAACTGACGACCAATAAGACAAGCGAAGAAAAAGGTGTAGACGGCGAGAGTGACGACCTGAAGAGAGAGAGAGAGAGAGAGAGAGATTTTAGAGGCTTCACTGTGCATCCCTCCCTCTCTGAGTGGGAGAATCACTGATTCAGTTACAGTAATGATGGAAGATGATGAGATTAGATTAGCTGCATCCGTTTTAAACATGTTATGGTGGCAGATAATAGAGAGCGAGAGAGACCTGTGTGTAAACCAGCGGGATGCCGACCCAGTCGTAGCCGAAAAGAGTCGCACACCAAGTCCTGAACAGATTCATCTCCTGAAGACAGACACACATTCAACAGGGATGCCAGTTAAACCCAAATGTTCCCACCCACTCACTGTTCTTGGAGTAAAGCTGGGTGTCACTTTACCTCCATGTCTAGTTTATGTTGTTACACACTAAAAGGGATTTACAGTCCCAAGTGGCATTAAATGTGTGTGGCTGCTTAAGTGCCATTTTCTCTTTGACAGGATATATTTGTAATCTAATGAGACACTTACTCTACACTCTACTGATTCATTTTTGGGACATTTGAGGCCCAAAGTACCTCTATAGTCAGCCCAGTTATGGCCCTACAGCCGGAAAGTAACTAAGTACATTTACTCAAATACTGCACTTAAGCATTAATGGAGCAGTAATCTAGAAACATCATTTTGCTGCACGATCAATACTTTTTCATTTAGTATATTTTGATGATAATAGTTACATACTTTTACTTAAGTAAGGTTTTGAATGCAGGACTTTTAGTGGAATTTTAGTGGAGTATTTTCACAGTGTGGTATTAGTACTTTTACTGAAGTAAAGAAAAAACTGCCCTTAAAGTCACAGTGAAACAGCATGGACGATGGAATTTGCCAAAATAAATGAATAAATAAATGACTCGATGAATGAATAAATATGTCATTCAATATGGTAAAAAATAATATTAGAAATAAACGTAGCCATTAATTAATTAATAAAATGTGATGTAAATTAATATTTATGTTTTAATTTGCATCTTTATTTATTTATCTTTGGATTAATTCCCGTATTTATTTACTCTTCTGTTTAATTTTCCCTTTTATTTATTTCAGTATTTATTTTTATTATTTTTTAAATGTATTTATTTATTTTTGCATTTATTTTGTATTTATTTATACTTGATTTATTTATTTATTTTTTACTTATTTCTATAAATAAGTTTGGGGAAATAAATAAGGGGTAAAATGCTAGGAGAAAATCATGCTGGAATAAATAAATAAATAAATAAAATACTTTTTATTTATTTATGTATTTACTTTTATTAAATTTCAAATTAATTAATGTATTTTTGCAATTAGTTTTTATCTATTTTGTATTTATTTTTCATTCATTTATTTATGCATTTATTTTTAATTTATTTCATATTTATTTTTAAATGTATTTATTTATTAATGTATTTATGCATTTATGCATGATTTCCCCTTTGCATGTCGTCCCTTATTTATTTCCCAAACGTATTAATATAAATAAGTAAAAATAAATACATAACTGAAGTATAAATAAATGCAGTATTTTCTAACACAGAATATAAAATGTTAAGTGTCACATTGAGGATGTTTTGCAGGTCGATGCTGTCCTGGATGCGTCCTTCCTGTCGAGCTTTAGACGCCAAATTGGAGAACCAGACGACGGGAATCCAGTACTTCAGGTGAGGAGAGCGGATGTTCTCAAACACCTTCCTCTCCTCTGGAGTCATGAAACCTGCAGGTGGGAGGACAAAACCAGTAACTGTCTCCAGATGTGTATTTACATTTTGCACGATTCTTCCCTTTGCATTTCACTCCTTATTTATTTCCCCATGTGCTAAAATTTCCAAATATTTCTTTCCAATTATTTTTTTTGCCATTTCACTTTTATCACATCGACTTTATGGAAATCCTACAGACATCTGGATTATATTGTTTTGCAGTCTTTAAAAACAAGTTCATCACGATCAGCTCTGTCCTCCTGCAGCTCTCAGAGTCCTGCTCTAATTGGCCGATAACGAGCAAATCCCTAGGGTTGGATCAGACGCTTACAGGAAGGAAGAGGAACAGCCGGGAAGGAGCTGAACTCCAACTGACTTTTATCATTTCAGTTTAGACAAGTGGGCAACATCCGGGTATGAGAAGTGAAGCCAATGCTGAAGTGCCTTAAACCTGCATTCAATCTAATATCCAGCAGGGGGCGACTCCTCTGGTTGTATAGAAGTCTATGAGAAAATGACTTCCAAAAAACCAAGATGGCGACGGACAAAAACAAACTCGAGGTTCCGAAACCGTAGTCCACAAACCAATGGGTGACGTCACGGTGAGTACATCCACTTCTTATATACAGTCTGTGATTTAGACACACTGACACAGCACGAACAGTTCAGTTACACACAAAACAGAAATATATGAGTACTGTATGCTGTTCAAAATCCTGTGAAAATAACATTCAAGTCCATTTTAGATAAATAAATAAATAAATAAATATGCTTATGAAATAAATCCTGAAATAAATAATTGTATAAAAATAAATATTTGTCCTGTTTTTCTGAATTAACAAGATTATTATAACATTTTCATGGGAAAAAAAGTATTTTTTTATTCTGAATTAATGAGATCCTGCCAGAAGCTCTGACCTTGCCATTTAAGTGAATTTTAAATAAATAAGTAAATACATAAATAAATAAATAAATAAATAAATATGCCTATGAAATAAATCCTGAAATAAATAAATTAGGCAATAAATATATAAATAAATATAAACATATAAATGAGTCAATATAGTTCGATAAATAAATAAATAAGTTAATTATAAAAGGATGTTTTGAATATTTGTATTTATTTCAGGGGATTAATTTTACTGCCATATTTATTTATTTATTTTACTGCCATATTTATTTATTTATTTATTTCATAGACACATTTATGTATTTATTTATTTTATTGCCATATTTATATATTTAATTAAAATGGACTTTAAAGGCAAGGTGAGAGCTTCTCACAGGATTTTGATTTCGTTAATTCAGGAAAACAGGGCAAATATTCAATCTATATTAATATTCTCAACTGAATGCATTACGCTTCCGTACAAAACTGTTCCCACCCCCAGAGACTCTCACCTGCCTCAACCACGTGGTCTATGGTGGGGAAGCGTTTGCAGACGGCGGTGCTGACGGAGCGTAAGATGAGCAGCGACGTCAGGTTAACGTAACGCACGAGCGTCCGGCGCAGCAGGCGGCCATATTCATCTTTACCCTGAACACAGCTGGAGGAAACATCATGACGTAAATCACACAGTGTATCTACACAGGAGTTTCGGGTTTCAGGTCAACGCCGGTAAAAACAACATGGAAAATACCCTAATTAAGAAAGGTCCCATCCACCAAACCCATTACAAGCCTTTCAACAAGCCACACTGGCATAATCAATAACACCGAATAGCAATAACTGAAATAAATCACTAACACAGTTAATGAGTAGTGTGAATGTACCTGGAGATGAGGAACATGAGTCGGTCCGGCCAGGGCAGGTTAACAAACTGATTCCACCAACGATTCACCACCAGAGTCACATAAAAACCTACAACACAAACACAGGAATTCATATTCATTCATATTAATAATAAAACTTGATGGGTGTGTTTAGCACGTTTATAGCATTTGTTACGTGTGAATTTAGTCTGTGTTAACATGTGTAGTGTGTTGTCTCTGTTTAGCATGTGTTTGTGTTGAGCAGCCAAATTAATTTACTTATTACGGACAAGCAACTTTAATAATAATACGCCTGTTTATCTAGTTTTTGTGAATACACACAGCACCGTATAGATACTATAGTACATGTTCTCTGTTCACCATGTACTGTAGAGACTATGTTCTGTGTGGATCCGGATGGAGATCAGTTCAGATACGTCGTCCTGCTTTTAGCCCAGCTGCTCTTTAATGATCTGTGTCCATTAGCAGGCTGCTAATGAGGCAACCCAACCCCCCGTCTGTCTGTCTGCCTATCTGTCTGTCCAGTATTACTCTCTGAGATGTAGAAAATAGCAGTAAATGGAAATACTCAAGTAAAGTACAAGTATATCAAAATTGTAGTTAGTAAATGTACATATTTACTCTCAACCTTTGGTCTTGAAGTAGTGTTTATAGATGTTTTTTGGTTTGGTCATGGAAAGATCGTGGTTTAGGGAATAAAAGGAGGACATTAATTCCTGCTATTCGACAGGAATTCTGGATGTAAATGGTGCTACTACAGAAATACCCAATATGAATGTATTCCAATGGGTCTCTGAAATGTATTTATTTACACCAGTGAGAGCAGAGCTCCAGTCAGTAAACAGCAAAGAGTGAGACGTACCCAGAACGAATGTGACGGGGATCTGCTCGGCGTATTTATCACAGTACATGGAGAGTTTCTCAAACAGTCTCTTCTGTTGGTCGGAGAGGATGAGCCTGCAGCACACAGAGGACACCGTAGGACAGTTACTCCCAAGTGAAGTACTTTAGTACAAATTTGAGGTATATAATTTATGATACTTTCTACGTCTATTTCACTACATCTCAGAAGGAGATATTGTACTTTATACTCCACAAGGTTTTAAGGTTTTTCTGAGTTTTTTTTTTTATTTCTGATGCCTAATCCATGGTTCACTCAGGATATGGTGGCAGTTCAGACTCATAGACTGTCTATAAGAAGCCTTCAGTTTGGCATTTTGGCCGTCGCCATCTTGGTTTTTGGCCGTTGCCTTCATGGTTTTTGACGACGCCATCTTGGTTTTTGTCCGTGGCCATCTTGGTTTCTAGTCGTTGACATCTTGGTTTTTAGCCGTCGCCATCTTGGTTTCTAGCCATCACCATCATGTTTTTAGCCGTCGCCATCTTGGTTTTTGTCAGTCGCCATCTTGGTTTCTAGCCGTCACCATCATGTTTTTTGTCCGTTGCCATCTTGGTTTTTGGCCGTTGCCATCTTGGTTTCTAGTTGTTGACATCTTGGTTTTTGGCTGTCGCCATCTTGGTTTTTGTCAGTCGCCATCTTGGTTTCTAGCCGTCACCATCTCGGTTTTTGGCCATCGTCATCTTGGTTTTTGTCCGTCGCCATCTTGGTTTCTAGTCGTTTACATCGTAGGTTTTGTCCGTCGCCATCTTGGTGTTTGTCCGTCGCCATCTTGGTTTCTAGTTGTTGACATCTTGGTTTTTGTCCGTCACCATCTTGGTTTCTAATCATTGACATTTTGGTTTTTAGCCGTCGCCATCTTGATTTCTGCCTGTCGCCATATTGGTTTTTGCAACCAGAAGTGACACGAGGGCGAAGCTAAGTACAACCGAACGCTGAATAAGACATTTTTAGGCGACCAAAATGTTATAATTAACTTTGATGATGTGTGGATGTTACATGGAGTATCAAACAACATCAAACAAACAATAAGACTATAAATAATAATAAATGAATAAAGAATAATGAATAAAGACTATAATAATAATTGTTTTAGGAAGACCTACACCCTCTGCACATTTGATGACTATTATAAAAATGTAGAATTTCACCAGACTAAAGTAATTTAAAGGAGACATGCAGTGACTAATAGTGCACTCACACCTGTATACGATGCTGAGGCCGGTGTAGAGCAGGACGAACAGGATGAACTCTCTGTACAGCAGCTTGTAGATGCTTCCCCTCCAACGCAGCAGCAGCCGGTGGAAACTGAAGAAGGTGGCGTTGGCGACTTTACTGGAATATGTGACAGTCATCCTGAGACCACCTGACACACAGACAGACAGACAGTCTACAGCCTGGATAATTAACTCTATTGTAACATCTAAAGTACAATTGTTGTATTTTTACTCACAGAAAAACTCCCAGAAGCCTTTGTGTCTCCTCAGCGCTGCATCAGGCGTCTTCTTTCCTCATTTGTTTTTGCCAAATGCCAACCAACCACTGCCTCCCCCCTCCATCTCTCTCTCTCTGTCTCTCTGATGCTCTCTCACTCTCTTTCTCCCACCATGATGTTGTCCAGTTGCCCAGTAATGCCAACACACACACACAGGTCCAGAGGTTTATTGATGAGCCGACGAGCTAAATGTAGTCATGTTTTAGTGTGTGTGTCTGTGTTGGCATCGATAGCGGTGGAGGTAAACATGTATAAACAGAAACGCCGTCAGCAACAGCATTATGTCATACCAGTAAACTAACCAATCACAGACACGGAAACATGATTAATAAAAACACAGGTATAAAGATTCTCCATTAATAAAATCAAGTAGAAATGTGATGACTTTGTATTTTTAAAGAGAAGTTAGAGGTTTTTCCATTCACTTCAATAGAGTTAAAGTTTGGTTGAGCAGCATCTAGTGGCCACTAGAAGAACCGCAGCTCAAAGGCTTTAAAGGAATAGTCTATGGAGGATGGAACCTGACAAAAATAAATGAATAAATAAATAAATGACTCAATAAATACGTAAACATATGTCATTAAAGGTAGCAAAAATAATATTACAAATCAATGTAGACAATAATTAATTGATCAAATTTGACATAAATTGATATTTCTGTTTTAATTTGCTTCTTTATTTATTTAGCTTTGTATTAATTCCCTTATTTATTTAGTCTTCTGTTTATTTTTTTATTTTTAATTTGTATGTATTTATTGTTATTAATTTTGAATGAATTTATTTATTTTTGCATTTGTTTTTTTTCATGTATTTATTTTGCATTTTTTAAATTTATTTTAAATTTTTTTTTATGTTTTTATGTTTGTATTTATTTATTTATGTACTTACTCAACAATGTCATGTAAAACATATATTATATATGTATATATATATAATATATGTATATATATGTATATATATATGTATATATATGTATGTATATATATGTGTGTATATATGTGTATATATATGTATATATATGTATATATATATATATGTATATATATGCATATATGTATATATATATGTGTATATATATGGATATATATCTACATATGATGCTCAAAAAGATAGATTTTAGATGGAGTATTCCTTTAAAAGTCAGCCATGTTGGCGGCTGTTACTTTTTAGTGCAGTAGAAATTAAACAGTGTGACGTCTTCGTTTCCCCTTTGCTGTGTGTCACATGCGCAGACGTAGATCGTCTCTGAAAGAATGGAGGTAAACCATCTATTAGGTCAGGAGGACCCACACCCTTATAGTGCAGCGGAGGGAGACGTCTTCGTTTCCGCTTAGTGTATGTTATCTACGCAGACATAGATCGTCTATGGTAGGACCGTAGGACACCCTCTGTATGAATGTGGTTCCCCCGTCACTCAGCGCTGCTCTGCGGGCAGTTTGGTGTCTTCTCCCGGCGAGTAGTAGCAGTAGTCATCCGCCGCCGATGCTCCGCCCCGGAGGTAGTTTTTCGCGGTAAAATCAACACACGAGACACACAGCAGCAGCAGAGACACACCGAGTCCAGGTAAAACAACTTCTTACATGGTTAGTTTGTATAACGTTAGTTGCTGTCAGTTAACTGCCCGCCATGTTTAATACGCAGTTTGGCCGTTGGAGTTAGCTGCTAGGTGGCTAAGAGGCTTGCTAACGTTAGCATAGAGGAGTGGATGTGATTGATGCTAACCAATAGTATAACCCAGGGGTCAGCAACATCCGGGCTCTTCAGCTCCTCTCCAGTGGCTCCATGTGGATTTATACACATGGAAATTAATAACTGTTTTTTGTTTACATTTTCATTTTTATTTATCACTGTTGTATGTCTAATGTATAGAGTATTAGGGCCACATTGAGGAAAAATAAATAAATCTGAGATTTCAAGAATAAAGTCATAAGTTTACATGAAAAAAAGTCTTAATATTATGATAATAAAGTCAAAGGTTTAAGAGAATTTTTTTTGTAATATTATGAGAATAAAGTCATAATATTATGATAATAAAGACATTGGTTTAAGAGAAAAAATGTTGTAATATTATGAGAATAAAGTCATAATATTATGAGAATAAAGACATTGGTTTAAGAGAAAATATTTTGTAATATGAGAATAAAGTCATAATTTTACATGAAAAAAGTTGTAATATGAGAATAAAGTCATAAGTTTATGAGAAAAAAGTCATATTATGAGAAAAAAGTCATAATATTATGAGAATAAAGTCATACGTTTATGAGAAAAAAGTCATATTATGAGAAAAAAGTCATAATATTATGAGAATAAAGTCATACGTTTATGAGAAAAAAGTCATATGAGAATAAAGTCATAAGTTTATGAGAAAAAAAGTCATAATATTATGAGAACAAAGTCACAAGTTTATGAGAAAAAAGTCATAATATTATGAGAATAAAATCATAAGTTTATGAGAAAAAAGTCATTATGAGAATAAAGTCATAAGTTTATGAGAAAAAAAGTCATAATATTATGAGAATAAAGTCATAAGTTTATGAGAAAAAAGTTATAATATTATGAGAATAAAGTCATAAGTTTACGAGAAAAAAAGTTATTATGAGAATAGAGTCATAAGATTACATGAAAAAAAGTCGTAATTATAAGAATAAAGTCATAATTTTACGTGAAATAAAGTCGTAATATAACAAGAATAAAGTCATAACTTTACATGAAAAAAGTTGTAATATGAGAATAAAGTCATAAGTTTATGAGGGAAAAAGTCATAATATTATGAGAATAAAGTCATCAGTGTATGAGAAAAAAAGTCATAATATTATGAGAATAAAGTCATCAGTTTATGAGAAAAAAAGTCATAATATTATGAGATAAATTCATAAGTTTATGAGAAAAAGTCATAATATTGAGAATAAAGTCATAAGTTTATGAGAAAAAAGTCATAATATTGAGAATAAAGTCATAAGTTTATGAGAAAAAAGTCATAATATTATAAGAATAAAGTTAGAAGTTTACGAGAAAAAAAGTTATTGTGAGAATAGTCATAAGTTTACATGAAAAAAGTCGTAAATTATAAGAATAAAGTCATAACTTTACGAGAAAAAAAGTCGTAATATTATGATAAGAAAGTCATAAGTTTAAGAGGACATTTTTTGTAGTATTATGAGAATAATACTACAACATTTTTGCATGCAGAAATATCTGCAGATTACATCGTCAAGCAATTATAGGTTAAAGATATCAAATCAAATCACCACTCCTAGCAGAACACCATACAGTGTATCATGAATTTAAGAAAAAAAGGGAAAGGAAAAAGAGTAAATATATTATTTATTTTATCACCAAGTTTTTCTTTTATCCCCTTTTATGTAATCTTCCATCAGTTGATAAAGTAAATAAATGTTTATTTAACCTTTAATCTTTCAAATCCTAATTTTTCCGGACCTTTAATTAATTTATTTATATTGTCTCATTTTACTTTTTGTAAGCAGATATACCAATAAAAAGATAGATAGACTGATTGATTGGTAGATTGATTGATTACAGCCTCCAGGCCTGTTGATGTTCACAAAGTTTAATTGAATAAACGTTTAAACACCTGTCTGACTACCTGTTCTCTCTCTGTTCTGCACTTGCTCAGTAGAGTCATGCCGTCCAACGTGGAAATCAAAGCCAAAGTGAGTGACCCAACGCTGTTCGCCGAGAAGGCCGCCAAGCTCAGCCAATCAGAGGGAACGATCATCGGACAGCACGACACCTTCTTCAACTGCCGCCAAGGACGACTGAAGCTGCGAGACTTCATGGTACATATATACAGTTATATAGATAAAAATAAACTGTCTATATATACAGATATATAGATAAACATATACAATCAATGATATTTTATTAACTATCGATAATAGCGTCACATTTTGTTTCATCAGGTTCATTAGATAATCAATATCAGAACAAACGTTATTAAAAAAATAATATACAAAAATACTCTAGAGCAACGCTTACTAGAAATATAATTGTGAAAACAAATAAATAAAATGAGAAGACAAACAACAAAAATGTAACAAAAAAATGCATATATAAAATATACATTAAGCAAAAAATAAATAAATAAAAACAAATTCATTAATAAATATCAATATCAAAAAAGTAATAAAAAATAATACATATACTAAATAAAAATCAAGGCTAAAATAAAAATGAATTAATAAAAAATAATATCAATAGCAAAAAAGTGTTTTGAATAATACAGAAAAAAATTAAATAAAATGAGAAAACAAATGAAATAATTATCAAAAAATAATACATATATGAAATAAAAATCAAGGCAAAAATAAATTCATAAAAATAACAAAAAAAGGTGTTTTAAATAATAAAGATAAAAAATATTATATATACAAAATGAGAAAACAGACAAAGAAATAAACAAATATAACAATGCATATATAAGATATAAATGAAATAAAAAATAGCAAATATAATTTAACTATAAAAGAAATAAAGATTAAAAAGTAAAAAAATAATTAAATTAAATTGACATTAAAATAAAAATTACAAAAGATACAAAATAAATACCCCCCCCAAATGAATAAATAAAAATGTAAATAGAATTAACATACAAATTACATAAGATACGAAATCATAAAAAAACGTAAATAAAAATTACAAATAGAATAAACATTAATATTACATAAGAAATACAAAGTCATAATAGATTTTAAAAAACAAGAACAAAGTAATATTCTCTGAATACACCATATCTTGTTCCCAGGTATAAAACTGACTCACTGGTTGTTTGTTTGTTAGAACGAGGCAGGTCAGCTGATCTTCTACGAGCGTCCGGACACCGATGGACCCAAACTGTCCCGTTACTCCATCAGTCCGACCAGCGACCCGTCAAGTCTCCGGGTAAAACACTAAACAACATTTGATATACAATACAACCGCCATTTATGCAGGTTAATAACTGTCTATGTGTGTGTGCGCAGGCGGTGCTGTCAGACGCTCTTGGGGTTAAAGGTGAGGTGCGGAAGGAGCGACGGCTGTTTCTGATTGGTCAGACCAGAGTTCACCTGGACACAGTGGAGGGGCTGGGGAACTACATGGAGCTGGAGGTCAGCACACACACACACACACACACACACACACACACACACACACACACACACACACACACACACACACACACACACACACACACACACACACACACACACACACACACACGAACACCTGAACACCTGAACACACAAACACCTGAACACACAAACAGTTTATTGTCTTTCGTAAAGCAAAAATTAAATCAAACATTTCTGGTTTCAGCCTCTTAAATGTGATGTTTTGCTGCTTTATTGATTGATTTGATTTATTTTATATTATTATAAATTTTAAATTCTTTATTTTAAGACGGTTGGTCGACAAAAAAACTATTTTGTGACTTTTTATCGACTAAACAATTAATTGAAAACATAAAATAAAAAATGTCTCCCCCTCAGAGGCTGACGTTGCCTTCCAGGATATAGTGTTCTTACAGGGTTAAATATTATAATGTGTATTATATAATAAGCTGAAATGTCGTTTTTATGAAAGCACATTATATGATCAAAGGAAGAAAGTCATGTTAATTTTTGTCTGGTAGTTATGAAACCTTTTTTGTATCGTAATTGTAATATCTGAGTCGTGCAATTAGGAGAAATGATCTCCTAATTATGATAAGAAAGTATATGTAATAATTATGGGATATGATCCCATAATTATCAGTAAATTATCTCATAATTGTCTAATTTTGTCTGGGAGAGATGGCGTCAACACAAGTCCCTGGTGAACTATAAATGGGGGACATTACAAAACCACGACTAGCATCTTAAACCCACAAAGACGCCCAGACAACTCTGATATAATCAGATTTTATTTCCTACTTTGTTGGAGGTATTGTGTTGTGTCGCACCTTCGCGGCTGGGCGTAGCGTCCACGGTTGTGTCTTCGCAACGCTGTGGCTGACGCCGACTCCGTACAACGTTTTGTTGTGACGGTATTTGAAGATATTGTATTGAAAGAGATATTTCCCAGAGGAGCAGACAGCACAGAGAGGAGTCCAGACAGAAAACAAACAGGTGCGATTAAATGTGTGATGAACAAAATTGATCCAGTAAACGTAAACTGATCGACTGAATAACCTGTGTGTTTGTTTGTTTGTTTGTTCAGGTGGTGATGCGTCCAGAGCAGACCGTTGAAGACGGACAGAAGGTACGTTTGACCTTTATCAACATTAGCAGCGTTGCTTACGGATGGTGATAAATAATGACTTGTTAAACCACTATTAAATAGCAAAGTTTACTTTATATTTCCCTGCACAAACACATCAACGTTCATGTCTTAAATAGTTTGATTTGACCTGTTTTGTGTATTTTTTTTAAGGTTGCCGAGGATCTGATGGAGAAGTTGGGTGTCTCAAAGGAGAGTCTGGTGATGGGAGCGTACATGGACCTGATACTGAAGGGACATTAAGAGACATAAAACAAACGCACTTCTGGAGACGGAGCAGAGAGCAGGATGTAGTAATCAGAATGAAACACTGATAAATAACAAACTAAACTCTTCACTACTGTAAAAACATCCTGTATTTAGATGTGGTACAGTTATCAGACTAGTCTCTAACCACAATAATCTGTAGTATTTTCACTGCAATCAGATGATCAGTATACTGTTTAAAATAGAATCTGATCTGTTAACTTAGTATTGTATTTGTATAAAAAAATTATGTGGAAGGAGACATTTTGAAAATATCCTTTTCTTTTCTAAATAAATGGACTCAAACAGAGGTGGTTTATGTGTGAATGGATTTAAACAGCTGACAGTGGTAGCACAAATAATTAAATTTATATAGCACACTTATAAACGACAAAAAAAATGAATCTCAAGGTGCTTCACATAAAGGGTAAAACAATCATAAAACAACATTAAAAATTACACAAAAGAACCATGTGATTAAAAGCGCTAAAATAGGATAAATACAATTATAGACAAAATAATTTGGGACCAAAATTAAAAAGTAAAATAATTTAAGTCAGTTTTAAAAAAGATTAATTTAAACTAAACTGGCAATATTTGTTTACCTTAAAGTTACTACAAGGAACTTTCATTTTGTGTTTGGACAAAAACGGTAGTGTTTCCATGAGCACCATTGCCTCGTGTCGTAAAGATCTGCAGCTGCCAGACTCCCTTTAGAAAACCTCTCATTATACCGCAGCAGGGTCTGACAGTCGACCCCGCTCAATCCTGGTTCTGGTTCTCCCCATAGACATTGCTGCTGTAACGGAAAACTGGATTTGATATTGTGATTTTGTGATTTAATGAATAAAGTAAGAAAGCTGTACTAATTCATTCAATCATATATTTATTTTCTAAGGGTTTTGTCACTTTTGATATTCTATAAAAATCAGTAAAATGATCAGCTCTGGATTTCAGGGACAATATGTAATTATAATAATTATAAATCAAATGTATACAGTGCTTTCAAACATGCTTTAGATAATAAAAATCATGATCAAATATATATAACAGATAGTGAAATTGCTGGTGGTTTGGGGTTACGGAGTTTGTTCCTTTGGTTTTGTAACAGCCTCACATTAATACTCTGTCACCTGAACACACCTCAGATACACATGTTAAACAGGGTTTTAATCTCCCGCAGGTGGGTGGTTGCTATGATAACTAGCCAGTCAGTCATTAGTCGGGCGTTCAGCCTGAAATTAAAATGTAAATCCCAAAATACAGATCCAACAGTGCTGAAAAATCATAAAAAAATTAATAATAATAAACTTGATTTATACAGCAGTTTTCAAATAAAGTGCTTAACATTTCAGAACTGCAAAATCATAAAAATTATAATATACCCAACAATAATATAAGTTAAAAGCAATAATAATAAAACAGATGAGAGATCTAGGAAATTAAACATTGTGTTAGAAAAGAGGAATCAGGTTTGATTTAATCTGCTGCTGCGTCTGTCTCTTATAAAGCACATTTTATTTCTTTTCCAATAAAAATAATAATTACAAATAATATATTATACATAATTATAAAAAAAAACCCATTTTACCTGCAGCTTGTAGAGTTCAGTGTTCTGTTTTTTTATTTATTTATTTTTGTTGGTTAGAGATCAGCTGGTGAAGGTTTGGTTACCAGATTTAGACCCAGATTTAGTAGAGGCTCCTTCAGTCCAGCAGAGATCGCTGTAACTCTACAACAGACACTAAAACAGCTGATTTCAGACTGTTTGTATCATAAAGTAAAACTTTATTTATCTCAGAGGGAAATTGTTGTGCAGCAGTTGCAGTACAAAGTAGGAAATAGTGCAAATATATAAATAAATTGAAATCCAAAATATACACAATGCCAAAAATATAAAAATTGTATCAGTATTTGTTTCATTGACAGTTCATAATCTGATCAGCTGCTAGTACAACATAAAGTTACATATGAAGATTGAATATGAGTATTGATAGATTAGACTCGTCTTTATGGTTGTTGTGGTCGTTTTTGAAAAAGAATTAAAAGAATGTACATAAACTGTATACAAGAAGTGGACTTAGTCACTGTGACGTCACCCATTGGTTTGTGGACTATGGTTTTGAAGCCTCAAGTTTGCCATCTTGGTATTTGGTCGTCGCCAACTTGGTTTTTGGCTGTCGTCATCTTGGATTTTGTCCGTCGCCATCTTGTCCATCACCATCTTGTCCATCACCATCTTGTTTTTTTGTCGTTGCCCTCTTGGGTTTTGTCCGTCGCCATCTTGGTTTTTTGTCCATTGGCACCTTTTTTTTTGTGGGCCGTTACCATCTTGGTTTTTGGGTCATCGCCATCTTGGTTTTTGGCCGTCGTCATCTTGGTTGTTGGCCGTCGTCATCTTGGTTTTTGGCTGTTGCCATATTTGTTTTTTGGCCGTCACCATCATAGTTTTTGTTTGTCGCCATCTTGGTTTTTGGCCGTAGCCACACATTAAAGCATCCCCTGCTTTATGGTCTATTTGACTCTAAATGGGACCATAATTTACTAAATGAACATCATGCTGTATTGAAGAAAACTTGAAACTAGCGATTAAAACCATAAACTCATGTTTACAATGTTTACTGAGGTAATAAATCAAGTGAGAAGTAGGCTCATTTTCTCATAGACTTCTATACAATCAGACGTCTTTCTGCAACCAGAGGAGTCGCCCCCTGTTGGCTGTTAGAAAGAATGAAGTTTTAAAGCACTTCATCATTTGCTTCACTTCTCAGGACCGGAGGTTGAACACTGGAAGTAGATATAGTATTAAATCCTTTAATCCTTTAAAAATGTGGTTTTATTAGCGTTGTTGGTTTAAAGTTTACCCTCTCTGTAAGTGTCTTTGAGCCTTTTTCTTTTGTCACTGTGCCTGAGTTTGAGCAGCCAGTCGGCTTTTTCTATCCATTGATAACATTCAGGCTCCATCTGGTCTCTCTGTTGTCTCAGTTCATTCAGAAATAAACAGATTTGGGTCATTTTCTTTCAGTTACAGTTGGCGTCGTCGCCAGCAGATCTTTAGAGGAGGGAAGCCAGAGATTAGAAGTTTATTTACTGCTGATGACTCATCCATCAAGTATGATCACCATTGTTTGCTTCATATATACAGATGTAGTGACAGTTCAAACAAACAGCGGTGACATCCGGCTGAACTTTTCAAGCCACATAAATAACTGACAAACAGTTTGTTGTGATCGAGACTTCAACACAAGCTTCAGAATCACTAATTATCAGATGACAGTTTGTTTTATCGGTTCGTAATCTCAGATTCAAGACTGCTTATACTTACCGCTTTCATCAAATTAAAGCTTGATAGGTCGGCATCAATAAATAAATAAAACGTCCTCCTTTTTAAGTCCTAGTCATTGGTCCCTGAGTGTTTTCATCAAAATACAAGTAAAAGTCCTGCGTTCAAAATGTTACTTCAGAGCTTCAGAGGAGCTGATGGAGGATTTATCATTTGGACAGAGCCAGGCTAGCAGTTTCCCTCTGCTTTCAGTCTTTATGCTAAGCTAAGCTTCGCTGTCTCCTGGCTTTAGCTTCATATGTACTGCACGTGAAAGTGGTATCTATCTTCCAGTGGTGGAATGTAACAAAGTACTGTATTTAAGTACACATTTTAAGTACTTGTACTTTACTTTCTTGTTATGCCACTTCATGCTTCTAATCCACTACATGCAAAAAGTAACTACAGCTCTTAAAGGGAGAGTCCATTTACGTTCTTTTGTGGGGTTTTTCAAATGGAAACGCCCACTCAGCTGTTAGCAAAAAGCAGTGACGTAGTTTAGCACAGTAAGCTAATCAATAAGGTTATGAATAATATGAATGCTAGCTCTAGCTGAGTTGATGTTAGCTATGCTAAGTTTGGAAATAACTGAAAGGTTTAGTTCAGATTTTTTGAAGTGGGGTTGAATGTATACTCCCGTTTTCTGAGAGGTAAAATTACTGTTTTTGTGAATGGAGTCTGGAGGCTTTGAAGAGAGCGCAATAACAGCTATATAGCCGCAATAACTACGCTGTTCTTGCTTTTGCCGTGTCATTTGTACGCCATGTAATCTGTACTGACTGCAGTGTAAACGCATCCGTCCGAATATGCTACGCTCAGGTGGATGCGTCAAACAAACACAGGACTTTCATTATTATTATTTTAAGCCCAACCATGATGTTTTTCCCATCTAAATGGTTGTGTTGCCTAAACATGACTGCAGACGTAACCAAAGTTTTGTTGCCTAAACATACCTGTGGACGTTACCGTAGTTATGTTGCCTAAACAAAACTGCGGACGTTACCGTAGTTTTGTTTCCGTAGTTTTGTTTCTGTAGTTTTGTTGCCTAAACATAACTGCGGACATTACCGTATTTTTTTCCCCGCAGTTTTGTTGCCTAAACATAACTGCGGACATTACCGTAGTTCTGTTGCCTAAACATAACTGCGGACATTACTGTAGTTTTGTTTCCGTAGTTTTGTTGCCTAAATATAACTGCGGACGTTACCGTAGTTTTGTTTTCGTAGGTTTGTTTCTGTAGTTTTGTTGCCTAAACATAACTGCGGATGTTACCATAGTTTTGTTGCCTGAACATAACTGCGGATGTTAACGTAGTTTTGTTGCCTAAACATAACTGCGGATGTTAACGTAGTTTTGTTGCCTAAACATAACTTCGGACGTTACTGTAGTTTTGTTTTCGTAGTTTTGTTGCCTAAACATAACTGCAGACGTTACCGTAGCTTTATTTTTGTATTTTTGTTGCCTGAACATGACTGCGGACGTTACCGTAGTTTTGTTTCCTAAACATAACTGAAGACGTTACCGTATTTTTTTAGCCGTAGTTTTTTTTTTATCGTAGTTTTGTTGCCTGAACATAACTGCGGACGTTACCGTAGTTTTGTTTCCTAAACATAACTGAAGACGTTACCGTATTTTTTTAGCCGTAGTTTTTTTTTATCGTAGTTTTGTTGCCTCAACATAACTACAGACATTACAGTAGTTGGGTGACGTAAAAATTATCCGCGAAATATCTTTCTAATGTCGTGCTATTTATATGCCTTCCCTTGAGATCCGGTTAATGTTTACATAATTAAGTGTTTGGTGTCTAAAAGTGTCTTTTTATGGCTCTTTTAAAGCTGAACCATCAGTCAGTTATTAGCATGTATACTGGTGTGTTTACTGGTGCGTATACTGGTCTGTATACTGGTGCGTATACTGGTGCGTATACTAGTGCGTATACTGGTCTGTATACTGGTGCGTATACTAGTGCGTATACTGGTGCGTATACTGGTGTGTATACTGGTGTGTATAACATAGAAGCAGTGCTGTGAGTGGAGCAGCTGTATAGAGCTCTCAGTGAGGGACTTCACATGTGGAAAACACCCTCTTCATCTCCTAGCGGGGAGGTCATGTGACTCCTGCTGCCACGTGGCGCTCTGATTGGTCGATCCCCACTTTTATATAAATATATATATATTTTAAAAACATGTCTTTACATGTAAAACGTTCGGTGCTAATCTCCCCATCATCATCATCATCATCATGCACCAGGGCTCGTCATCATTGGCCAGTGATGATGATGATGAGGATGCTGATTTTTTTTGCTATTGCATCGTTGCCATGGCGACGGGGCCGCTCCTCCACGCCCACGCTGCTCACCCTCTCTCTTCCTCTCTCGCTCGCTCTAGAGAGCGAGAGAGAGAGAGAGAGAGGTGTGTTTTTAACCCACGCATTAGAGTGGGAGACAACGTGCACACTCACACGTGCACGCACACACACACACACACACACACACACACACACTCGTATGCTCAGAGTGTGTGTCATGCTATCAGTGTGTGGGCTGAACCGACCAGCCTTCCACTCATCCTGCCTCTCCCTCTCTCTCTCCCTCCTCTTCATCTTCTTCTCTCTCTCTTTCCGTCTCCAGATACACCTCCTCCTCCTCTTCTTCTTCCTCTTCTTCCTCTTCTTCTTCTTCTTCTTCTTTTTCTTCTTCTTCTTTCCATCATCCATCATCTCTCTCCTCTTCCTCTCTCCTCCTCTTCATCAGTCCTTCCTTTTCTTTTCAGTTCATCATCATGGAGAACGAGTCGGTGATCTTCTGGGTGAGTCTCTCTCTGCAGCGCTGTGTGTGTTTAATGTGTGTGTGTGATTTGATGCATGTGTGTGTGTGTGTTTGGCTCATGTTGTGTCGGTATTTGTGTGTGTTTGGCTCATGTTGTGTCGGTATGTGTGTGTGAGTGTGTGTTTAATGTGTGTTTAATGTGTGTGTGTTTGTGTATGTGTGTGTCACTTGCTGCCGGTCTGTAACTTTAAAAGTCGTGACTGATTTTTCTTTACACTTCACCTTTTTTTACCTGTCGTCATCCTTTCATCTCCTCCTTTCGTGTCCTTATTTCCTCTCTTCATTTCCTTGCCTCCTCTCCTCCCTTCCTTTCCTTTCCTTCTATCTGCATTCCTTCCCTCTCTCCTGTCCTCGCTCGACTCGTTCTTCCTCATTCATTTCTTCTGTCCTTTCCTTCATCTCGTCGTTTTTCGTTTTCTCCGTCTGTCCCGTCATCTCATTTCCTCATCCCTCACTTGCTCCCTTGCCTCCTTTCCTTTCCTCTTCCTGTCATCTCCTTCCCTCATCCCTTATTTCCTTCCTTGCCGTGCTTCTTTCCTTTCTTCCCTTTCCTTCTCTCCAATCTTCATTCCTTTCCTCTTTTCCTTGCCTACTTTCCTCCGTTCTTCCTTTTCCTCCTCTGCCTCCAGTCATCTTTACTTTCCTTTCTTTATCTCGTTTCCTCATTTCCTTTCCTACTGTCCTCGTTTGCCTTCTTTTCTTTCCTCCTCTCCTCTCTTCCTTTCCTTTCTTTCTCTCCCATCTGCATTCCTTCCCTCTTTTCTTCTGTCCTTTCCTTCATCTTCTGTCCTGTCATCTCCTTCCCTCATTTGCTTCCTTGCCTCCTTTCGTCCATTCCTTTCCTCCTCCCATCATCTTCTTCCCTCTTCCCACATTTCCTTCCTTGCCTCCTCTCTTCATTTCATTCCCTCCTCTCCCTCCAGTCATCTCTTATATCCTTTATCTCCTTTCCTCATTTCCTTGCCTCTATTCCTCTCTTCCTTTCCTTTCCTTCTCCACTATCTGGATTCCTTCCCTCTTTCCTTGTCTGCCTCCTTTCCTTGCCTCCTCTCCTCTCCTCTCTTCCTTTCCTTTCCTCTTCATGTCATGTCCTTCCCTCATCCCTTATTTCCTTCCTTGCCTTGCCTCCTCTGTCCTTTTCCTTCCCTTCTCTCATATCTGCATTCCTTCCCTCTTTTCCTTGCCTATTTTCCTTCGCTATTCCTCTTCCTCCTCTCCCTACATTCATCTCGCCTATCCTTTCTTTATCTCCTTTCCTCATTTCCTTACCTCCTCTTCTCTCTTCCTTTCCTTTCCTTTAATTTCTTCTGTCCTTTCCTTCATCTCGTCTTTTTTGTTTTCTCCCTCTGTCCCATCAACTCCTTCCGTCAACCCTCATTTGCTTCTTTGCCTCCTTTCCTTTCTTTTTCCCGTCATCTCCTTCCCTCATCCCTCATTTCCTTGTTTGCCTTCTGACCTTACATGGCCTACTTCCATCCTCTCCACTTTCTCCTATCTCCTATGCTTCCCTTCCTTTACTCTCCTAGTCTACTCTATCCTTCTTTCGTTTTCCTTCCTCTCCTCTTCTTCTATCTCCACTTGTTTCTTTTCTCTTTTATCCTCTTCCTCTCTTCCTGTTCTTTTTTTCCACTTTCCATGCCTCCTTTCCTTCCTTTCATCCCTCTTTCCTTTACCTCCCATCTTTTATTTATTTCCTCCTTCATCTCCTTTTAAATTCCTTCCCTCCTTTGCGTCTCTCTTCCTCTTCCTCTCCTCTCTTTTTCCTGCTGTGCTCTCTTTCTCTCATTGCTTTTCCATCCCTCCTTTCCTCCCGTCTCTCTCTCTCTGAGGGTCGTCTTTTTATTTCCTGTTTCCTTCATCATCACTTTACCGTCCTCAGTGTGTGTGTGTGTGTGTGTGTGTGTGTGTGTGTGTGTGTGTGTGTGTGTGTGTGTGTTATGTAATCTCAGCAGTGTGTAGGCCGTAGTCTCAGACCGTCTATCTAAAGGGATGATCTGCCTCAAACACTTCAAACAGGAAGTGGATCTTCTTCTTTTTCTTCTTCTTCTTCTTCTTCTTCTTCTTCTTCTTCTTCTTCTTCTTCTTCTTCTGCAGCGCTCACACTCTTTAACATCACCGGGTTGTCATGGCAACGTGTTAAGCCCAGCTCTGGGACTGCATGCGTGCGTCGATGGTCAGAGGTTAAACTGCATCGCTGGCTGAATCAACAGAGAGCGATCAGCTGAATCTGCAGCTCCTCTCGGCTTTATGCAGCTTCATATTTATCAACTTTACTGTTCTGGTTCACTCTCGGTGCTCTCATAGCGTCGATTTCAGAGGTAAAGCCGTAATAAAACCCGACTGTTCACGACCTGCTCAGTGGCAAACAGCAGACAGACCCAGTTAGAGACTAACTGGTGAACATAGAGACAGATATTTCCCTCAGGAGTTGGTAAAGATAAAAAACTGTGAAGTACAGAACCTGCCAAAATCAAAAATAAATGAATGACTCGATAAATAAATAAGTAAATAAATAAAATAAATGATAAAATAAATAAATAAATTAAAATTATTATAAAAATAAATACATAAATAAATAAAAGGAAAAATTAAACAGAAGAGCAAATAAATATGGAAATTAATACAATGATAAATAAAGAAGCAAATTAAAACAACTATCAATTTATGTCAGATTTTATCAATTACTTAATGGCTACATTTATTTTTAATATATTTAATGACATTTATTTATTTATCGAGTAATGTTTGAATAAATATCTCATAAAATTTAGCACAAATGCATTTATTTATATTTTTTATTTATGTTTGCATTTATTTTTATTTTCTATTTATTGTTTGCATTTATTTTTTAGTCATTTATTTTTGCATTTATTTTTTAGTCATTTTTTATTTATCTTTAAATATATGTATTAATTTATGTATTTATGCATTTATTTTTTATTTATTTATGCATGATTTTCCCTTCACTATTACCCCTTATAATTAATTACTGGCTACATTATTTTTGCTATATTTAATGAAATATTTATTTATTTATCGAGTCATTTATTAATAAATATGTCACTAAATATAGCGAATATGCATTTATATATTATTCCATACAAAACAGCTAATAGAGAGAGAATATTGGACTGACATTCATCAGGTGACACAAAGACTCAAAACACAAAGGAATAACCTTTTGTAAGATATAATAAGAACCGTTGTATGAGGATACGTTGTTCTGGTACACGGCCCGCGGTGCTATGGCGAAACCGAAATGTGACTCATGTGTGGACGCCGCTGTTGTTGTCCAGCTTAAATGTTGTCAGTAATGATTATTTGAGCCCCTAGGTGGCGCTGACTGGGCTTCAGTTCTTGTTCTAATGCCAGGAGAAAGAAACTGAATAGATCCGCCTCGGTTTTTAGTTTTTAGGTTCCAACCGATGTGAGAAACTTGACAAGATAAAGTGTGTGTGAGTGTGTGACATGATAATGCAGTGTGTGTTATCAGCTCCTGCCATTGGTTACCATGGTAATGGCCAACGGAGCTACAGTTTCAGGACACACAGACATCGTGTTCACACCTCACAATGAAATGCTTCTCTGTGATCTGACCACAACTGGACGGCTTCAGATGTGCTTTCACACCTGGACCGTGTTCATCAGGATCAGATGGTTCACATTCAGTGTGAATACATGATGTTTGATAATGCAGTCACACGATTCCTCAACTTCACTGCATCATAGAAAGAGCCGGAGAACAACTCGAGATTTAATATTCACCAATTAAGTTCAATTACGTAGGAGCAGTCTCAGGCTCCCTCCAACAACGCTCATTAAATATGTATAAAATAAGAAAAAGATCACGCAACTAAAAACAAAATGAAATATTGCAAGTCATTATTAACCCTTATTTGCATAATGAGGTAGAAATGCATAAAGAAATGTAAAAAGAAAAGAATACAGAAATAAATAGGTTTGGGGAAATAAATAAGGGGTGAAATGCAAAGGGAAAATCAGGTAGAAATAAATACAAAATAAATACATACATTTAGAAATAAAAAAAAAAAGTCAACAATAAATCGCAATGAATAAACGCAAAAATTAATACATTTAAAAATTAATAAAGATAAATACATAAATAAGTAAAAGACAAAATTAAACAAAAGAGTAAAGAAATACTGGAATTAATACAAAGATAAATAAATAATGAAGCAAATCAAAACAGAATTGTCACATTTTATTATATTAAATTATTTTTTTTAAATATTATTTTGCTACATTTAATGACTATTTATTTATTAATATTTAATAATTTTTTTTGTCAGGTTCGGTCCTCCATAAGAAAGTGCTAGAAAATATTAAATAATATTGAATATGTATAAAAAAGAAAGAAAAGAAAAGATTACGCAAGAAAAACGAAAATTAGTCTAAAGGTAAAATAGTGCAGTTAATTAATAGTAAAAGTCTTTGAATTAATTTGAGTTCCTCAAATAAAATGTAGAGTAAAAAGTACAATATTTACCTCTGAGATTTAGTGGCGTACAGGTAGAAAGTAAAAGTAGTGTATGTAAAGTATAAAAGTGTGTGTGTGCGTGTGTGTGTGTGTGTGTGTGTGTGTGTGTGTGTGTGTGTGTGTGTGTTTTTTATCAGTGCTGTCCAGCTTCTCGGCTTTTTCCTGCCAAACTTCCGTTTCCTTGGCAACCCAGACAGGGAAACAGGAAGTGTGAGTCACAGGAAGTACTTCTAATCTTTGTCAAGTTTTTTGTATTGTTTTCTTTGTGTCCATCATGTCCTCCTGCTCTCTGCGTCGCCATGGAAACATCCTAGTTTCCACAGACCCTCCCCACCCACCCCCCACACACACACACACACACACACACACACACACACACCAGCTGGCTAGCATGCTGTTAGCTATTAGCAGGCTACCAGCTGGCTACCAGTATGCTACTGGGCTGACTAAACAGGAAGCTAACAGCGCTCTGCTAACAGGAATACGTATTCAATACGTACACCAAAGAAGCACAGAGACGCAACTCCGCAACCTTTTTTGACAACAGCCGCTGCCTCCATTTTGGACTGAAAATGCTTACCATATTTTATTGTTCAACACAGGACATTTCTGTAGAATATGACAATAAAATAGAAATAATTTAGTTTTACTTTTGTACGGCACTTTGTAGGTGGACGTTTTATTGGCGTCTGGTAGTTGCGTTCAGTCCAAAATGGCGGAAGCGTAGCTCTGCTGCTGGGAGCGTTGATTTTGACATTGAACGAACTATCGACTTTCACTTCTTAGCAATATACGTTCTTTGCGTACACTATAGTGTGCAACATCACAGAGGCTCCGTAGTCCGAACCACAACGGCAAACTTTATTACTCCTTTCAACCTTGACAAAGGCAACGCAGACCAGATCCTCTTCCAGCCTTTCACAATAAAAGCCCTAGACGTATACACTGTTTATCAGAGGCAAATTCCCTCCGCTAAAAGGAAACTTAATAAAATAGCTTACAGTAGTTTAGTTCTTTATTTGTGTATATTATAAATTAAAACAAAAGAGATATACCATAACATAAATAAATGTACAGGTTGGTTGAACAAAAACCCTGAGGGCTTGTCAAAGGAAATCACCACACATTGAAATTAAAGTCAGCTATATTACAATTTACAAACCGACATAAATATTTAAAAAAAATATCTAAAAGAAAGAAAATAATACTAATTCCAAACAAGAAATGCTAGAAATAAAAAGACGGGACGGAAAATGAAAAAAAAAGAATAAATAAAAAAGTTTTACAGTAAACAGTAGTAGTAGTTTAGGCTCACCAACAATTTATCTCAGACATATTTAAAGATGCTCTGGGTCAATAGGATCCCGGTAGTTGGTCCTCAGCCTATGCAAATCTATTCAATCTGTTACTGAAAAAGTGTTGCAACTATGAATAGTTTTGATAAGAAAAATTCTTAGGAGAGTATTTGGCATTTTATCCATCACGCCTTCTGTGTGTAAAAGGCCTTAAAGCTCCGACTCTCTCTGTAATCTCTTATGTTCTTTCAGCGAAGCCAAACACACAATCCATGTTTTCATGGAGTTAATGTATCTTTGTGTGTCTGTTTCCAGACATAACAGTGATTTGAATGCTAACTGCTAACCGAAGCTAACAGTAAATCCTAATCTGCTGCACTCGCCATTAGTTTTCTGTGTTTTGTACTCCTCTCAGGATCAATATTTAGAACTTTACATAATACTATCAGTTAGAAAGCAGGTGTAGGTCTCTTTCCATCGGCCTTGTTGCCATGCTAACAGATACAACCGCTTCATATTGTGTAACTGACTGAACCTGAAATGGCCTCCACGAAATGCAACTGTGTCTGACCCAATTCTGGTTTAAACTGCAAGACGACTCCCTCCGTCGTCTCCGAACACCCTCCGCTCTTCTTCTGACATGTTTTTTTTACCCCCTCCTCCTCCTCCTCCCTCTCCTTCGTATCCTGGTCTCCCCTTTTACCTCCCACCCACCTCCTCCTCCTCCCTATCTTCCTCTTGCTCTTCCTCCCTCTTTTCCTCCCTTTCTACAGGATGGGCAGGGCAGCTCCCAGAATACCATCTGAAACTCTGAGACCTCTCACTCTGCTGCAGGATTACTACACAGTTATACTACAGAAACCACTTCACCGTTTACTGTAGAAGTACTTCATCTACTGCTCATCCTACAAGAGGAACTACAACAGCTTCGGGAACTACTTGCTGCAGAAAGTACTCGTTATACTCGCAGGATTACAACAATCCCAATCAAAACCCCAACCAGAGACAGAACCTGGCACCTCAAGCTGGACCAGAACCAGAAGCCAGAACCAGTACCGGAGCAGTAAGCCAGTCTGACTCTGTAGAGCGGATCAGACCACGCCAGGACAGACCAGAAGAGACCAGAAGAGACCAGTAGAAATCAGTAAAGGCCATTGGAAAAGTTTGATGGGACTGCTGACGATAGGTGAGTGCACTTATCTTTATTACTGGAAGTGTTGGAACTAAACTGGTTTGGATCTGGAACCAGTCAGTCCTAGAACCAGTCAGTTTAAATAGGATGCAACAGGATGATGGTGACTGTAAAATCAGACGTTTTAGACCATGAAGACTAAGAACGCGTCAACCTAGAGCCCGTTAGAAACCATTTTTTGGTTTGCTCCATTTCCAGTTTTGTTTCTTAACTTCTGGATGTCGACAAGTCAAAAGTCTCGGTCCTGATTGGTTCAAACATCCTGCTATACGTTATCAATGTTGGGAACAAACATCCACATTCATGAGGAGGTCTTAAGGCCCGACAACACCACGTCCACCGCAGATCATCAACAGCTCTGATGTTTAACTCGTCAGTACGATGATGTAAGTTATTAACATTGTTTACGTTCTTCACAAAATAAGTTTGTAAACTAAGAAAAATATGTATCGAAACAACGTAACATTAGTACGAAAAACACGTCACAAACATCAATAACGTAGCTTACAAAAAAAACTCCTGGTTGAAAGTCCTGTGTTTGTTGGACCTATCCACCTCCCCTCTATCACGCCATAAGCGGTCTTTTCAATTTTTTATTCTATGTCACTAGCTCTGAGCGTAGCATATTTATTCGGATGCATTTACGTTGCAGTTTCCAACAGTTGAATAGTGTTCACGACAACATCGTTTGTACTTAGCTCCACCCTCTCGTGTCACGAGAGACCATAAACTCATGTTTACAATGTTTACTGAGGTAATAAATCAAGTGAGAAGTAAGATCATTTTCTCATAGACTTCTATACAATCAGACTTCTTTTAGCAACCAGAGGAGTCGCCCCCTGCTGGCTATTAGAAAGAATGCAGGTTTAAGGCTCTTCAGCATTGGCTTCACTTCTCAGACCAACTGGTTACAAGTGAGGTGCCATCACAGTAAATTTCGGCCGGTCTTGTTGTCACGAGATGGAAGTAGAGTTAAAGCTGGTAATACCCCACTAAAACATTAAAAACTCAGCATGCTTATTTCCCATCTTCAAACTACCCATCTCTCACTTTTCCTTTCTTCTTCCTCCGGCTCAGTGAGGACACTTTTTGTGTCTGTGAAAGCTGATTTTTATTCCTGATCACGTCGAGTGTTCGAACAGCCAGACTGTGATCATTGTCAGCTGGTAACGCAGACTCTCTTCTCACTATAAAGGAACATTCAGTCTTTCTGAATTATGCAAGAGGATGAGTGGCAGGACATCTTCTGCATCTTTTCATCTTTTATACCAAAAGTTAGACCAAAAAAATCTACTTTTATACAGCGAAATTAAAAAACTCAATTTCCACTTACTAGCTTTTATATCCACATTCAAACTGCACTTCAAGAAATCCAGTTGCAAATTCAATTTTTGATGAGTAAATGTGCGATTTTTGAATTTTAACCAGTTAAATCTGAATTATTGATATCAAAGAAAGACTGATTTAAAGCTGAAACAACTTCCCATTAGGAGTCGGTTTCTCAGAGCCGTGTGGGCAAACAAAGCGAAGCCCTTTGAATCCGAGTCTTATTTCCAGATGATCGTAGCTGCTGTATTGTTCAGGCTGTGTGGGAGGACAGCGGCTCTGCTCGGGACAAAAACGGGAAATGATCAAAATGGTGACCCCAAGTTATTTCAGGATGAAGCCTCACGCTGCTCGAGTCGAACAAGAATTTCACCTCTCCGCAAGACAATGATGTGGAGCCAAAATCGGACCTGAACATCCTGGATCGGATCGGTGGCGGTGCTGAAGGAAACCTGAGGACGGACCTGAGGAGCCGTTACATAACTGAGCGCTCTGCAGAGAACAATGGAGGAAAGCAACTGCTCAACACAAAAGCTGCTTCTGCTCCCACTGAGTATTACCTGAAGGACCCATTCACATTTACAACAGCCAGCACAAAGATAACTAGAGACGGTGCATTTTCCATCACAGAAATATGGCGAAGAAATGTTCTGCTCACTGAGGTGTGAAAGTAGGATTGTCAGAAAGAGTCTGAACTGCAGGAAAGAGAAGGAAAAAAGGAAGGAGAGAAGGAAGGAAACATAAAGATGAAGGGATGGAGGGTAGTGGGGCGTCCTGGTGGGCGAATGGTTAAGGCAATAGTTCCCAACCTGGGGTCCGGGCCCCCAGTGCAACCAGTGTTCAACCTCCGCGTCTGAGAAGTGAATCCAATGCTGAAGTGCTTTAAACTTGCATTCTCTCTAACAGCCAGCAGGGGGCGACTCCTCTGGTTGCTAAAAGAAGTCTGATTGTATAGAAGTCTATGAGAAAATGAGCCTACTTCTCACTTGGTTTATTACCTCAGTAAACATTGTTTCAAGTATTCTTCAATACAGCATGATGTCCATTTAATAAATTATGGTCCCATTTAGAGTCAAATAGACCATAAAGCAGGGGATGCTTTAGGGCGTGGCTACCTTGTGATTGACAGGTCGCTACCACGGCGTTGTCCGGTCTGGGAGTTGTCTGTGTTTTCGTCTTACAACATTAACCTTTTACGAACTCGAGGCTTCAAAACCGATGGGTGACGCCACGGCGACTACGTCCACCTCTTACATATAGTCTTTGTTTAGGAGAAACGAAATTCAGACGGCAGCTAAATTTGTGACTTTACTCTCAGAATTTCTGAGTTTTTTTCTTGCAAATTTATGACTTTATAATCTCAGAGAAAATTCAATTTTCTTCTTGTAAATTTGCCACTTTAAGAGAATATTCGATTTCTTTTTCTCAAGTTTTTTATCGGAATATTACCCCCCTCCCTTGGCTCTGTTGCTGACGTGCTTTAAGCCTGAAGTCTTCTTTCGCTTCTGGTTGCAAAAAACCAAGAAGGGCAACAGTGAAAATGCCTTACTCAAGGCTTCACAATTGTAGTCCACAAACCAATGGGTGACGCCACGGCGACTACGTCCACTTCTTACATACAATCTTTGTTTAGGAGAAACAAAATTCAGATGGCAGCTAAATTTATTACTTAATAATCTCAGACAAAATTCAAGTTTTTTTCTTGTACATTTGTGAGATTTTTCCCTGTAAATTTGCCACTTTAATCTCAGAGAATATCAGATTTTTCAATATCAGAGTTTTTCTCTGAATATTACCCCCCTGCCCCGGCTCCGTATTATTTTCTTTTTACGTACAATGACTCTAATACGCTGTTGTAGTTTTGTCACTAACACATTGAGGTTAAGGTTATGGATAGATTGTGGTTACTGTTAATAAAACCACAATTTAGGCATTTGAACTTTGGCCTGAATCGTCCAATATGGACATAAATCTTAGGATACTGGTCTGGATGTCCATATTTAGCCATCTGTGGCTTTACATTCTTCTTTTTCTTGCTTTCAGTTCAAAGTATAATTTGACAAAATAACGCTGGTATTTTACTTTTTGTCGACATTATTTAGAGATGCAGCAGTTTCGTCTGAATAAAGCTCGATTGGGGGTTTTGTGTGATGACCACATCACGTCTTGTCGATCTCACCAAACACACTGTTTTGGCCGTGCAGAAAGGTCGATTAAAACATTTAGTGTGAGCTAATTCAACGTCTAAGATTAATGAAATCATACAGCCTGTGGGAGGTTAGGTTCTCCATTATTTTTTGCTGTAAAGGATGGGATTCATCATTTAGAAACTCCTGCGTAATTGAGCTCTTTCACAACCGTGTGTGTGTCACAGATTTATATTTGAACAGCTGTCAGAGAGTTGGCTCGCCTTTTGTCTTTACCTTCATAGAGAAGGTTAATCCATCAAGCGCATTTAATGAGCTTTTATTCCGGGCACTGATGCGTGAAACCTGAAAAACGTTTTTCCATTTCTGTGTGTTTCCTTTTCTAAAAAGAGCTCCAGGGTCGTTCAAAAGAGCTCGGTCACTTTTTCAGTGGTTAAAGCGACTCAGACGGAGGTTTCAGGGGGGATGAAGCTGCTTGTCAGATTCATGAAATACCAGAGAAAACGTTATCATGAGTTTCTATCAGGATGTTGACCTGTGGAGTTGGTCATCTTCCCCCTCGGAGCAGGAAAGGGTTTGTTTCAGAGATTTAAATGGCAGGAAGGTGATTCAGAGCCTCTGATTGGTCGATCTGAAGTGTTTTCTGAAGTGGAGAGAAAGAATCAAACAGCCCCGAGGCAGGAAGTGGACAGAGATGAGTCATTTCATACCGGCTCTGGTATTATTTCAATAAGCACAGATAGAGTTTAGTAATATTACATAAGCTGCTAATCTGTTGTTTGGGCTCCGTATTTACTGTTCTGTCAAAACAGGAGTTGATCAATGCGCTGAGAACAAACGTAGTGAACTGTGGTGATAAAGAGACGACGTGTTTTCTGGTACAGAACATCATCTGATAAAAACGTAATCTTCTGTACAAGTCGTCCAACAGGGACAGAATACACCGTTAGTACGGCAGAATGTAAAACAGTAGGGTACACCAGGGGTTTTTATTGTTGTTTTGGGCATTTTAAGTCTGTATTAGATGCTGTTGACCAGTAGAAACATTATAGGAGATGAAACAGAGAGAATCATCAGCTGAAGATGTTGCATTTTGTGATTTTAACCATGATGGCGACCCAAGATTAACATTTTTATACTAAAGATAACAATATAAAGGACATATTTTAAACAGAAGTTATACGTTATAGAAACATACACTCAATTGCCAATTTATTTAACTAAAACATTTATGGTTGTTGATTTTCTTTTGATATTCTTTTATGCTCTTTGTACAAAGCGGCAATCAAGGTTTCATTAATTAATTCATAAGTTGTGAATAGCTCCAACAAAAGGTGAATTTAGTTTAATTTGAAGACTTTTTAGAGGCCTGAAGGCGTAAAAACATCCAGATTTTCCACAAAGATAAGAGATAAATTAGGAAAAATATATAATTCTTTAGTATATGTTTTGTCTTCTTTCACTTCTTTTTTACCACTGTCAATTAATCAATTATTTAATAAATAGTAATTGAAATTGAACATAAATTGGGAGTTAAGCTTTAATGAGACAGCGTGTGACTCAAATTGTAATAAATACAGTAGGAGCCTCGTTATTCTAGAAACACTGTCTCAAAGGTGTTGACATGACTGTTTGTAGCTGACTTGTCCATGACCTCCCCCCAGTGCATGCTGGGATACTGTGCAGCCCGTTGTGACCCTGAATAGCAGTGAGTGGTGAAGGAAAAGGGATGAATGAGTCTTTAGGTCTGCTCCTCTGACATTTCAAACATGTTGCCGTCGTGTGCCGAGGATTCCTCCGCAGGGTGAGATGTTAGCGCTAAATGTCGCTGCAATTACCGGGCTTTTACTGTAGTAAATGAAAGGAAGTGATTCATGTCGGCGAGCTGCTTCTCTCGCCGTCCTGCCAGCTCTGCTTCATCACGCTCGCTTCATTTCAGCGAGCTGTGAAAATCAACTTACTGGGACTTAAAACGTGTTTGGGATGTTGACTTTTATTGTGTGTGTTAAATTTTGGAGGGTTAATTCTGCTGAGAGCAGGGAGCTGTTTTCAAAACTCGCTCCGCCGGTGTCTTCAAGGGCGCTCAGACATCTGAGACTTGAGAGGCGACCGCTCGGCAGCTATATTAATTTGCAAAAAAACGATCAAATTCTCGCAGCTCAAAGCTCACTTGAAACATCAGAGAAACACATTTACAAAAGTCAGTGAAGTAAATGGATCCAAGCAGGAACTCCACTGATTTTCCACCACAGTGTGTTTCCAGATGTTGTGGAGTTCTGCTGAAGTGGTTCCCAACCTTTTTTCCTCGAAGCCCCCCCTACTTATATCTAAGAAAAGCTGAGTACATTACCCTAAAAAAAAATGCAAATCCTCAATTTGAAGAAAGTGATGCATCGAATTTAATGAGTGGGTGTTTAGCCTTTCAAAATCAACATTTTCGTTGTGGTCAAAAACTCTCCCGCTCGCCGCACACAAAGGAAGGCCTGCACCTGTATTAATGGGGCGGTTTAGCAGCAATCTAACACCATAAATTACATTTATATAACCACACTAAACTAAATCTATTCGGCTCTAACACTATTATAGTAGGCTAAATGAAGTATCTGCATTCGCTTGGCGCTCCATCGAGATATCATCTCTTCATTTATGTGTATGAAACTGACGAGTTCTATTCATTAAAGAAAGTTTATTTTAAAAGATAAACTTTCTTTAATTTAAAAAAAATAAATATATTGCATAAAGCAGCATATTTGTCCACTCCCTTGTTGATAAGAGTATTAAATACTTGACAAATCTCCCTTTAAGGTTCAATATGAACAGATACAAAATGTGTGATTCATTTGCAATTAATCTTGATTAACTATGGACAGTTATGTGATTAATCACGATTCTATATTTTAATTGATTGACAGCCCTAGTTTTACTATAAGTAGAATTAGATTCTAGTGGTGGCTGCGTAGGATTGGTTCCTACTCTTGTGATCTAATTATTTCCAACAACTCCAGAGCGTTGCAAAGCCAAAAGTCAACTTGTTTTTATCTAAAGAAAGATTCTGCTTCAGTCCATATTTGTTGGCGTTTAGCTGAAAGGCTAAACGCCAACAAATATGGACTGAAGCAGAATCTTCAAAAAACTACATTTTCACTGCAACGGTTTGCTCTCACACTATTATAGTGAACTATTTAAGTCGTTATTAATGCATTATTATCTCGTTAACTTTGACAGCCCTAGTTTTTTGGTTTTCAATTTTAGTACAATGTAAATAAATTTATTGTATTTGACAAACAAAAGAGCGAAAAAGGACAAAAACTGAAGAAATAATTGACAGAGGATTAAAAACAAAGACACAAAAAAGAGCGTGGGGATTCAAGTTGTTTAACAATTCAGTATGAAAAGATTAACTGATGTGGGGTGTCCAAAAATAATGTAGGTCTGCAAATTACATCAGAGGAGATTTAAAGCTTACAGTCCAGAAAAGGACGCCACGAAGTATAAACCTGAGTTTCTCTAGTCTGAAGTGCTGTATGACGTATCGTAACCATAAAAATGTAACTGGGAGGTTTAGGAGACCTGCTGCGAGCTAATAACATTATAAAGGTTGTGATCTTGTAATTAGCTTCTCTAAGAGGAACAACCTCTCCTGGGACGCTGAATCATAGTGGCTTTTCTAAGCTGGTTTCATATGAAGATATCTTTTAGGAGGCGTGTACTAAAAAAACACAGGATTTATAGTTAAAGATGCTAAAACATGCAAAAACAAACAGGAGTATGGTCCTTTAGTGGATCCGTGCAGCTCAGCTCTGCAGACAAATCCCTCTCTGAAGGTGTGAGACGCCCTCCACATCTGAACCGAGTCTGAAAGCCTCTAATCAGTTAAACATTGATCTGATATTGGAACCAATCAATCAATCCACCCGATCATGGCTTCTTTATTTCTTTTTAACCACAGAGTCCCCTCATCATGAAAAAAGGAAAGACAGAGACAGAGTCAGCAGGTAGGATGGTAGTTTTAAACGGGAACTGCGAAAATTGTTCAACTGCGTTGCCATAGCAACAGCGAGCATGTAGATCAGGGGGCTTTTTTTAACACACACACACACACACACACACACACACACACACACACACACATGCACAGAGTGACAGTGCGAGGTTAGCACAGGATTCCCTGCTATTCCAGTTTCTATGACAACTCACAACTCATCCTCCTCCTCCTCCTCCTCCACCTCCTCTTCCTCCCTCTCTGTCTGTCTCTTTCATCTTCAGCTGTAATGATGGAGGCAGCCATTAAGTTCTGACTTCAGCTCGGCTCTACAGGCATCAATGGTGATCAAGTGTTAATTAGCACCAGTCAGGATTAATACACACGATAATTAAAAACATAATGTCGATTATTAGATAGCATCAGCAGCAGTGGAGGTTGTCGGGATGGGACTCAACTTTATATCTGACTTTACACCCACCTCTCCACCACCTTTATTGTTAAAACAGCTATAATCAATATGTTTATAATAACAAGTATTAAAGTATTACATACTTGACAAATCTCCCTTTAAGGTACATTTTGAACAGATAAAATATATGCGATTAATTTGCTATTAATCGTGATTAACTATGGACAATCATGCGATTAATCGTGATTAAATATTTATTTAATCATACACATATTAAATATATTTCATATGATACAAGTATCTTCACTCTAGCTTTAAAACTGAGCCCATTGCGTTAATGCGTTAAAGAAATTAGTGGCGTTAAAACAAATTTGCGTCAACGCGTTATTTTACACAACCAACAAATCCTTCGGAAAGCAGCAAACATTTTGACTTCTTCGGGTCAAGTGAATTCACTCTGTTGCCATCTGGGCGTCGCTATGTTTGAAACCGCCATTGAAAATCATTCATCCCCTCTGCATCTATTTATCTATTTATTTATTCCACATTTTGGCTCCTTGGTATATTTATTTGTTTGTATGTCGTGGTATGTTTCTGTGTTTCTCTGTGTACAAGCTGCTCGTAACTAATTGCCCTTTGGGGGATTAATAAAGTTGTTCTGAATTTGAATTAATACGTTTCATACAGTCCCTAAACGTGCCGTAAAACTGGTGTTTCTCCAGAACAATCTGACTCTTCTCTGTGTTAAGTGAAACTGTGTGCTCAGGACGAAAAACAGGATGTGATGTAACATCCTGCGGCCTTTATTATTATTATTAGTAGTACTGGAGGAGGTGGAGGTCAGATCAGAGTCGTCCCACAATCACACAGAAATAACACAGAGACGTCTTTGTGACTTGCCAGAGCAGGAACATGACAAATGTCATTAATTACATTATCCCGGCCGTGTTGCGTTTAGTTGAACACCTGAATGGAAAGCAGCCATTATTGCTGTTATTACTGACACCTTTGAAAATGCAAAATGTCTGCGGTGAGAAGAGTCTGTGGGAGGCTGTCAGATTCATGCTAATGTCCCTCTGACACAAAGTACTAATCACATCCAGCTGATAATGTTATTAAAATGCGAGGATACCTCTGTATTCAATAGATGTAACTGTTGTAGACCAAAGTTTGTTTTTAATCTTAATAAACAGTAGTAGCTGTTATGTTAATGGGCTCAAAGTAAGTGCTATAAATAAGTGGTTCCCAACCCGGGGTCCGAACCCCCCTTAGGGGAGCGCAATGTATGCTCATGTATAACTAGAATCATAATAACACACTTCCTCGGTAATTTATACAAAAGTCTGCATATAAAACTATTTAAAAAGATATATTTTTTTGCTACTTTGTAGAACTTAATATCAGACAGCCTTTTCTGATGGGGAACTAAGGCCGTTATCTATGCTCTCTTCAAAGCCACCAGACTCCATTCACAAAAACAGTAATTTTACCTCACAGAACACAGGAGTTTTTGATCTACCGCTGCTTTGATCAGTTAGTTTGTTTGTGTTATTGTGTGACTTTGGTGTTTTTAAAGGGTTAATTCAGATTCACGAAACTCTCACAATAACACAAACAAACTTACCGATCGAGGCAGCAGTAGACCAGCAACTCCTGTGTTCCCTAAGGTTAAATTACTGTTTTTGTCAATGGAGTCTGGTGGCTTTGAAGGGAGCAACATTTGACCTATAGAAACATACATTGCTGAGAACATAAAACCCTTTTAAAGGTCTCGTTAATGTGTCATATTAAGAGGATATTAAGCTGGGGAAGCATAGATATGCTCCCGTAAGCTTGTTAGCCGGACATGCAAACGATTGCAGCTCAAACGGTGTTTAATCAGTTTCTCGAACTTTTACTTTTTGTGTTTTTGAAATATATCTTCGAGTATTTCTTTGACTACAGCTCCGTTCACACCTCTTCTTCATGTGTTTAACTTGCTAGTGAACATTAGCTCTGATGCTAACAAGCAGCAGAGGCTAATTAAAACCTCCTGAATACTATTCCCACATGATGATGAACGTTTGTGTAACGAAATAAAGTCTTTAATTATTATTTATGTTACTGTGATCTGTCACCGCTGCTGCAGACTGTAATCAAAGCGCCGTGTGTGCGTGTGTGTGTGTTTCAGCCACATGCCTCTGAGTCCGGCTGCTGACACCAAACATGATCGCCCGCGGCAACAGGCGGTTACTAACGGCAACCCGACAGGCTCTGCTGTTGCCAGGGACGACGACGCGGATGACACGCCCCCTGGAAACAGCATTGTCGTCCGCATTGGCATCCCAGACCTGCAGCAGACGGTAACACACACATACATACATTATATATGCAGTATATATATATAGTCTATATATATACAGTATATATATAGCCTCAGGTAGAGGTTATATAAACTATATGAATGAATCAGCAGGACAAACCTGTGTGTCTGTCTGTCTGTCTGTCTCTTTTTCTGTCTGTCTGTCTGTCCCTCTGTCTCTGGCTCTCTCAGAAGTGTTTGCGGTTGGACCCAGAGTTACCAGTTTGGACCAGTAAGCAGAGGGTTCTGGTGACGTTGACTCAGTCTCTGTCGGATGTTTTGAACTATGGTCTCTTCCAGCCGGCGTTCAACGGCCGAGCCGGAAAGTTTCTGGACGAGGAGCGGCTGCTGAAGGAGTATCCTCTCCCTCCCATCACGCCCATCCCATACCTGGAGGTACAGTAGGTTTATATATATTTAAAAGATCAACAAATCCCATGAAAAGACCAAAAACAACAATCTGTCTCTCAACACTTTCTCACTTCCTGTCTGTGTCTCTCAGCTCCAACTCCATTGGTTCCTACGTAAAAAACACAAATATATAGTTTCATCAGTAATTTCCTCAAACAGCTGATCACTGTAGTTTTTATCAAACGAACAGGAGGAACTGGTGCATTTGTTGGGGACTATTTTCAGCGGCGGATTAATCCTCCTGTGGTGCTCTAGTGAGTATTAGTGGCAGCAGGATGATGTATTAGTGGGATTGAGTTCAAATAAACTACAGTGCACGCAGTGTTTCCCATGAATTACCAAGACTGCAGCGACCTCCCACAATTTCATAATGAACCAACATTTTTTTTAATTAGTGCTGTCAAAGTTAATGCGATAATAACACAAAGGAGCAAAGGAGGATAAATAACGCTCCACACTTAAATAACACTCCAAAACTAAATTTAGGCAAGGAAAAAACAAATATAAACATACATTTGCATAAAGCAGCATATTTGCCCACTCCCATGTTGATAATAGTATTAAATACTTGACAAATCTCCCTTTAAGATACATTTTGTACAACTTTATTCCCATAATACTACGACTTTATTCCCTAAATCTCATATTTTTTTTTTTCCTAAATGTGGTCCTAATACTCCGTCGTAGCCGCGCAACCCTGCAGCGAATCGTCGCAACGCCTGATCTGGTGTGAATGCAGACCTAATACTCGCTGTGCCCTCTCTCCCTGCGGGGAGGGACGGGGCTCCTGCGACGTCTGCGGCGATGTCGGCAACTCAGCCGACCCGTTTTGAAGCATAGACCCTGTTTTGTTTACCATGATGCTTTGTGGGTGTGACTTTGTCTTTACGATTAAATTGTTTACTAGAACATCAAGTTCTACATAGATCTCACCACCAGATTGATGCATTTAGCTTTGTGTTATTCCGGGGGAGCATCCCCCGAGGTCCACCAAACACAGAAATCCACTAAATCCTATTGTGAGTTCATGGTGATGAAGGAAGATGTCACCCGGTGACACAGTGAGGCTCACTGATGTGTTTTAATGGAGCTCTATAGCACAGAGGATGATGAGATATCAGATAAACACACTGTTTGTTTGGCTCTTTTAATGGGATTTAATGTGACATACAACTGGTATCTTTGTGTGAGCATCTTTTGTGTTCGTAAAAACTAGCAGTGACCTTTCACCTCCCTTTTTTACAGTTTCGTTATAAGAGGAGAGTTTACACCCAGAGCTACGTGGACGATAAGCAGCTGGCCAAGCTGCATACCAAGGTACTGGTCTGATGATGTCATCTATCCACATACATATGCATCAAATGAGTTTGATGAATCACTTTAAGTGTAGCTATAAGCACAAATGTTATGTTTTAAGAAGGTCTAGACAATATAAATCTTTTAAAGATGCCTTATAATCATGTATATGTACTCCCAATATCCATAATAATATAATTTCTCAAAACTTCATTCTATCTGCACTGACTTCAGAGATTATGTAGCAGAGTTTGTGCTGTTTTTTTTGTCAGATAAATGCGTAATTTAGATTTTTCTTTAGGCAAACCTGAAGCGCTTTATGGAACATGTCCACCAGAAGAATGTGGAGAAGGTTTCCAAATGGTTGGAAAAGGGCCTGGACCCCAACTTCCATGACTCAGACACCGGGGGTGAGTACTAATACACACAGTAGTACCATCTAACACTTATTATGTTTAAATTATTACAGATTAAAAAGTCTCATGGTTTGGGAAATCCTCGTTTGTCATCTTATCCAGCAATATGTCAAACACGTTTTAGCCTAGCTTAGTACAAAGACTGGCAGCAAGAGGAAACTGCCAGCATAGCGCCATTAAAACTTAAAAAATACACTTTACAGCAACTTCAAAATGTCCTAATTTCAATGCTGTTTCTTGTTTATTAAACACACTTATAGAAATAAATATTAGAAGGAAGGTTGGTGGTTTTCTGTGCTACATCTGTTATCTGTTGTGTTTTAGATTGAGAATCTGTCCACCAGCTCTGTATCTATGGAGGATGAAACCTGCCAAAAATAAAAACTGAATGAATAGATAAATTACTAAATAAATTAATAAATATGATATTAAATGTATAATGTATAATGAATAAATACATTTTAAAATAAATTTAAAATAAATGTAAAAATAAATGAATACATTTAAAAGTTAATAAAATTAATAAATAAATGACTAAATAAATAAATATGCCATTAAATGTATAACGTGTAAAAAGTAAATTAAAAAAAAACTGCAAAACTAAATAAATATATTTAAAAGTTAATGAAAATAAATAATAATAATAATAAATAAATGGGAAAATTAAATTGAAGACTAGATAGAAAGGTAAATAAATAAATTAGCAAATAAAAGCAGAAATATCAATTTATATCACATTTTTATCAAATACACTTGTCTAAAAAGAGACATTATCTAAAACTCCTCCTCGGGTAATTAAACTTCCTCATCCCTAGAAACAACACTGAAGACGTGACCTCGCTCTTATGTCGGACCAGTAAAAATTGATTTGTTGTGGTGGTTTTGTGTCTCAGAGTGTCCTCTGACCCTGGCGGTCCAGCTGGAGGAGAGCGGCGACTTGATTAAAGTCCTTCGCAGTGGAGGAGCTCACCTGGACTTCAGGACCAGAGACGGTATCACCGCTCTGCACCGAGCCGTCCTCTGCAGGAACAGCGCCTCTCTCACTGTAAGAAAACATCACTCACCTTTATTGAGACGTTCACTGAGTTTGTCTCATCGTTACTGTTATACAAGTTTGAGCAACTGTTGCTTGTTACTTGAGTATTTCTATTTTTTGCAACTTCATATCCATTCCGTATCCGTCAACCAAAATAAACCGCAGCGAGACGAAATGACGAAGTAGAAAACGTTGGAGGGTCTGCGTGGATACGACCTGCACCCTGCCATTTTAAATCCAAAGTGGTAAACACTACACATTCAGTAAAGTATGGAAACACTTTGTGTTTCACACATTGCAGGAAAAGCAGAGCTAGACATCACGGCTAAAGCTGCATGCTAACTCTGTCACGGACAGGAAACGTTATCGTATCGCGGTAACGTGCGGTCGAGCCTCCGTGGTCAAGTGGGCCGACGCTACAACTGTAAAGCACCCATATACTGACATTTATGTTAAATACATTCAAACGGCCCCGATGGAGCTGACCATGGATGTATAAAGAGAACGGAGCTGACGAGAGAGCTAGCGACCACCTTGGAGAAGTTAGAGGAAGTATACACGTGTGACTACGTTCGCTTTTCAAAATAAGGGAACTGTATATACAAAATGCATATATGGAAATAAGATTGATCGGATTATATTCACCAGAAGTATAAAAACATTACATGTCCCTTATAAATTAAAAAGAAAATACCACTAACTTGCAAGGGAGAAATCTTTATTCTTTGATTTTTGGTCTGACAATGATTGATATATTTGACTTAAGGACATCTCTAACTACATACATGCTGAAAATCAAACATTTTTAATGGATTGATTTAGATATTTTCCAAAGTAAAAGTCCCTAGAAGTGTATGATTCAACTTTTTCTCATGGTCTAGTGTTAAAAAAGGAGCAAAAAAATAAATTGTAATATCGAATCACAATACTTAAATAGTCACAATACATATCAGATCAGGAGATAAGTGTATCATCCCAGCCCTAGTAGCAACTGTGCAGAATAATTGCTTTAAACACAACGAATAGACATGCAAAAAAGAAGCTGTGCAGCAATCAAACATTGATTTAAAATCCAAATGTCAGCGTTATGAAGCTTCGACCTATTCGGTACAGCCCCAGAATTAATATGTATATGGTCTGTAATGTTACAATTACTGCAAATTAATCAACACTGTTCTGGTCCTCAGACTCTGCTGGACCTCGGAGCATCCCCGGACTACAAGGACAGCAGGGGTCTGACTCCTCTCTATCACTCAGCCATGGTGGGCGGCGCCCCCTACTGCTGCGAGCTGCTACTGCAGGACCACGCCACCATCGGTACGGCAGCTCACAGGGGTCAATCCAGCTGTTGTCTGTGTCCCTCTATGACCACTTTTATTATTTATTCATTTTGTTTGTGTCTTTTGTGTGCAGGGATGACTGATGAGAACGGGTGGCAGGAAATCCACCAGGTGACACACACACCTACACACACACCTACTCTCACACACACACACACATACACAATCAATTAAATTACTTTCCCTGTGCAATTATGATTTTGTGTGTGTGTGGGCGCATTTGTGTGTGAGTTCAGGCATGTCGCTATGGTAACGTGCAGCACTTGGAACACCTGCTGTTCTACGGCGCTGACATGAGTTCCCAGAATGCATCGGGAAACTCCGCACTGCACCTCTGTGCTCTCTACAACCAGGTAACACACAACAAACACTCGAGTTTTAACCATAAAAGAGATATTTTTCAGTCCTGTTATTGTGTTTTTATTTAGATGTTTGTTTTGAAGTTAATGTAAT